>NC_054701.1:6817975-6848768 GCF_016097555.1 Gigantopelta aegis
GACCTCTTCACCGGTTTGTCGCTCACTAACAATTAGACTCAATGGGGCGATGGAGACCTCTTCACCGGTTTGTCGCTCACTAACAATTAGACTCAATGGGGCGATGGAGACCTCTTCACCGGTTTGTCTCTCACTAACAATTAGACTCAATGGGGCATGGAGACTCAATGGGGGGGCGATGGAGACCTCTTCACCGGTTTGTCGCTCACTAACAATTAGACTCAATGGGGTGATGGAGACCTCTTCACCGGTTTGTCTCTCACTAACAATTAGACTCAATGGGGTGATGGAGACCTCTTCACCGGTTTGTCTCTCACTAACAATTAGACTCAATGGGGCGATGGAGACCTCTTCACCGGTTTGTCTCTCACTAACAATTAGACTCAATGGGGCGATGGAGACCCGTTCACCGGTTTATCTTTCAAGTAGACTCAATGGGGCGATGGAGACCTCTTCACCGGTTTGTCTCTCACTAACAATTAGACTCAATGGGGCGATGGAGACCTCTTCACCGGTTTGTCTCTCACTAACAATTAGACTCAATGGGGCGATGGAGACCTCTTCACCGGTTTGTCTCTCACTAACAATTAGACTCAATGGGGCGATGGAGACCCGTTCACCGGTTTATCTTTCAAGTAGACTCAATGGGGCGATGGAGACCTCTTCACCGGTTTGTCGCTCACTAACAATTAGACTCAATGGGGCGATGGAGACCTCTTCACCGGTTTGTCTCTCACTAACAATTAGACTCAATGGGGCGATGGAGACCTCTTCACCGGTTTGTCTCTCACTAACAATTAGACTCAATGGGGCGATGGAGACCTCTTCACCGGTTTGTCTCTCACTAACAATTAGACTCAATGGGGCGATGGAGACCTCTTCACCGGTTTGTCTCTCACTAACAATTAGACTCAATGGGGCGATGGAGACCTCTTCACCGGTTTGTCTCTCACTAACAATTAGACTCAATGGGGCGATGGAGACCTCTTCACCGGTTTGTCTCTCACTAACAATTAGACTCAATGGGGCGATGGAGACCTCTTCACCGGTTTGTCTCTCACTAACAATTAGACTCAATGGGGCGATGGAGACCTCTTCACCGGTTTGTCTCTCACTAACAATTAGACTCAATGGGGCGATGGAGACCCGTTCACCGGTTTATCTTTCAAGTAGACTCAATGGGGCGATGGAGACCTCTTCACCGGTTTATCTTTCAAGTAGACTCAATGGGGCGATGGAGACCTCTTCACCGGTTTGTCTCTCACTAACAATTAGACTCAATGGGGCGATGGAGACCTCTTCACCGGTTTGTCTCTCACTAACAATTAGACTCAATGGGGCGATGGAGACCTCTTCACCGGTTTGTCGCTCTCGAACAGGGTATACACAATGTAGCTACCCAAACAAGCGCTCCTGTCGAACAGGGTATACACAATGTAGCTACCCAAACAAGCGGTCGTGTCGAACAGCGTATACACAATGTAGCTACCCAAACAAGAGGTCGTATCGAACAGGGTATACACAATGTAGCTACCCAAACAAGTGGTCGTGTCGAACAGGGTATACACAATGTAGCTACCCAAACAAGCGCTCCTGTCGAACAGGGTATACACAATGTAGCTACCCAAAGAAGAGGTCGTACCGAACAGGGTATACACAATGTAGCTACCCAAACAAGCGCTCCTGTCGAACAGGGTATACACAATGTAGCTACCCAAACAAGCGGTCGTGTCGAACAGGGTATACACAATGTAGCTACCCAAACAAGCGGTCGTGTCGAACAGGGTATACACAATGTAGCTACCCAAACAAGCGGTCGTACCGAACAGGGTATACACAATGTAGCTACCCTAACAAGCGGTCGTGTCGAACAGAGTATACACAATGTAGCTACCCAAACAAGCGGTCCTGTCGAACAGGGTATACACAATGTAGCTACCCAAACAAGCGGTCGTGTCGAACAGGGTATACACAATGTAGCTACCCAAACAAGCGCTTCTGTCGAACAGGGTATACAAAATGTAGCTACCCTAACAAGCGGTCGTGTCGAACAGGGTATACACAATGTAGCTACCCAAACAAGCGGTCGTGTCGAACAGGGTATACACAATGTAGCTACCCAAACAAGCGGTCGTGTCGAACAGGGAATACACAATGTAGCTACCCAAACAAGCGGTCGTGTCGAACAGGGTATGCACAATGTAGCTACCCAAACAAGCGGTCGTGTCGAACAGGGTATACACAATGTAGCTACCCAAACAAGCGGTCGTATCGAACAGGATATACACAATGTAGCTACCCAAACAAGCGCTCCTGTCGAACAGGGTATACACAATGTAGCTACCCAAACAAGCGGTCGTGTCGAACAGGGTATACACAATGTAGCTACCCAAACAAGAGGTCGTATCGAACAGGGTATACACAATGTAGCTACCCAAACAAGTGGTCGTGTCGAACAGGGTATACACAATGTAGCTACCCAAACAAGCGCTCCTGTCGAACAGGGTATACACAATGTAGCTACCCAAACAAGAGGTCGTGTCGAACAGGGTATACACAATGTAGCTACCCAAACAAGCGGTCGTGTCGAACAGGGTATACACAATGTAGCTACCCAAACAAGCGCTCCTGTCGAACAGGGTATACACAATGTAGCTACCCAAAGAAGAGGTCGTACCGAACAGGGTATACACAATGTAGCTACCCAAACAAGCGCTCCTGTCGAACAGGGTATACACAATGTAGCTACCCAAACAAGCGGTCGTGTCGAACAGGGTATACACAATGTAGCTACCCAAACAAGCGGTCGTGTCGAACAGGGTATACACAATGTAGCTACCCTAACAAGCGGTTGTGTCGATCAGGGTATACACAATGTAGCTACCCAAACAAGCGGTCCTGTCGAACAGGGTATACACAATGTAGCTACCCAAACAAGCGGTCGTGTCGAACAGGGTATACACAATGTAGCTACCCAAACAAGCGCTTCTGTCGAACAGGGTATACACAATGTAGCTACCCTAACAAGCGGTCGTGTCGAACAGGGTATACACAATGTAGCTACCCAAACAAGCGGTCGTGTCGAACAGGGTATACACAATGTAGCTACCCAAACAAGCGGTCGTGTCGAACAGGGTATACACAATGTAGCTACCCAAACAAGCGGTCGTGTCGAACAGGGTATGCACAATGTAGCTACCCAAACAAGCGCTCCTGTCGAACAGGGTATACACAATGTAGCTACCCTAACAAGCGGTCGTGTCGAACAGGGTATACACAATGTAGCTACCCAAACAAGCGCTCCTGTCGAACAGGGTATACACAATGTAGCTACCCAAACAAGCGGTCGTGTCGAACAGGGTATACACAATGTAGCTACCCTAACAAGCGGTCGTGTCGAACAGGGTATACACAATGTAGCTACCCAAAGAAGCGGTCGTGTCGAACAGGGTATACACAATGTAGCTACCCAAACAAGCGGTCGTGTCGAACAGGGTATACACAATGTAGCTACCGAAACAAGCGGTCGTGTCGAACAGGGTATACACAATGTAGGTACCCAAACAAGCGCTCCTGTCGAACAGGGTATACACAATGTAGCTACCCAAACAAGCGGTCGTTTACAATTTGCTATAGATTTACTTATCACAAACGAACTTTCCATTGGATTTTCTATGATATCCCTAAACATTTTAGTAAAATTTGTAACTAACAAAAACGGTAATCATACAGTTTCTCACACATCATCTTGTAACTTTCGTTACTGGCCTCGGTTGTGTCGTGGCTGAGCCATCGGACATAAGGCTGGTAGGTACAGGGTTCGCAGCCCGGTATCGGTTCCCACCCAGAGCGAGTTTTAACAACTCAATGGTTAGGTGTAAGACCACTACCTCGGATTCTCTTTCACTAACCACTGACAACCAATCTACTGTCCTAGACAAACAGCCCAGATAGCTGAGGTGTGTACCCAGGACAGCGAGCTTGAACCTTAATTGGATATAAGCACGAAAATAAGGTAAAATGAATGAATAAATGAATTAACTTTGTTTTAAAAGTTTTTTTGTTTTTTTAATATGTAAGAAATATTGTACTACACTCGTGTCTGTCAGATATCGTTTGCCTTACAACTCGTTCGGTGGGGTATCCATCTCGCTATCGTTAGACACGTTTTCAAACAACTCGTTATAAAATACATTTTGTAGTGTTTTCTATCGTATTTAAAAATGAATTGCAACACAATAAATGAATTACAACATAATGGTGTTTTCATTTTAGATACACCCTCAAACGCACATCAAACTAAACACAAAAAGTAGACCCCCCCCCCCCCCCCCAAAAAAAAAAGAAAAGAAAAAAAAGAAAAAAGAATCTATGTGATTATCCTCTTGGGGAATTCAACCAACTTTTAAAATTGACATTAATTTGCCTTAAATCCTTGAGTAAATGTCTTACTCTACCATTTTGTTTTAATGCAAGTTATTAATATAAATAGACAATACTACATTTCCGTTAGATATCATTTATGTTACTCATTCTTTCGAAACGTACCTAACGAGCAAAAGCGAATTGGTTTTGTTTTTAAACAAGTTGCAGACACATGATATCTACGGGACACGAATATAGTATTCCATTCCGTACATATCCTCAAAACCCAGTTTTAAAATACATTTAAATGTGTTTTCCAAATAAAACGTATTTAGGGTACTTGCGCCTGCCGTTTCGCTTTTAACCTACGTGTGACGGAGAAATTAGCTTCAAGTTAACTTATACATCACAGAGCGATCAATTGACCTTGGTTATTGTATAGTTATGGCAATCGGGTCATTATCTAGGAGCAGCCAATCGTATGTCTTCACACATATACGTGTTTTATTGTTGTTTAATATCACAAATAACGCATGATATTGTCACCTGTTATATAAGAATTATGTTTAGTTTGTTCACAATTTAATATGTTTTAAATAAGTTACACTGCATTTATTTCATTATTGATCATCTTAATATATGCGACAAAACTCGTACGTCGTTCCATCGTTAAAGTTTGTTTTCTTTAATGACACCGCTAGGGCACATTGATTTATTAACCATCAGCTACTGGATGCCAAACATTTGGTAAATTTGACACGCAGTCTTAGAAGAAATCTGCTACATGTTTTTAATTAGCAGGAGGGGATCTTTTATATACACTTTCCCAATGACAAGGCAGCAAATACCACGCCTTTTGACATACCAGTTGTGAAACGCATGTTGCAACGAGAAAACCCCCAATCGAAGAATAAAAATCAAGTTGAAATGAACCTGGAATTTATAAATGATGTTATAGATAGTAAGAGAAGAATCGCTCGACGTAATCGAGTCATCCCCTTTTCGATGTTATAGATAGTAAGAGAAGAATCGCGCGACGTAATCGAGTCATCCCCCTTTCGATGTTATAGATAGTAAGAGAAGAATCGCTCGACGTAATCGAGTCATCCCCTTTTCGATGTTATAGATAGTAAGAGAAGAATCGCTCGACGTAATCGAATCATCCCCTTTTCGATTAACAGCTAGGACTTTTGTTTATAACTTACTTTAAAAATGTCTACTTTGTAAATTATCCGGAATGATATGGACTGAAGCCAACATTTACCAGTGGTAGAATGTCACATGGTTAATATATCTCTATTTCCGTTCAGCCCAAGGTTCGTATGAGAACATATTGTTATACTGACAACAAATATACACGCTGTGATTATTGGAGAAAATACCAATCCCATTAACACAAGCAACAAGGCTTGACTGTTACTTTAAAGGAATTTTGTTTTAACTTGTATGTCTGTTATATGATTATGTGCTAACCCATTTGGTTGATTAAACTATTATCTTGAGAAATGTGTTTTCTGTTAGAAGTCACGACGTAAATCCACTTAATCACCAAACAGCGTCGTTAAAATACCCCGGGCTATTGTCTAGTTTTATATTGAGCTTTTTGACAGTCTCCTTCTTTATCCTTTTCATATTGGACAAACAAATCTGAATAACAGATTGCCATTAGGGTTTTATATCTAATACAAATACTATCAGTTTTGAAAAGGACTCTTCTTATTTGATGTCCATTTTATAATAATTAATAATTACCTTCGAATTTTTACGTTCCTTCTCAATTATGGAAATTTTCTTTGCATTATAATAATTTGTGTTTCAAGCCGTATCTTTGTGATACCCCACGTAGACATAATATAAATCAATGTTATTAATTTATTCTAGCCATTCTAGTACTGAGTTGTTAATAAATGAAGATTGAAAATACGATAAAGACTACGTTAATGTACGGAAACCCATTAATGCCACCGATCATGCTGTTGGTGCAGGTTAAAATTTGTTTTGTTCAACGACACCACTAGATCACATTGATTTATTCATCATCGGCTATTGGATGTCAAATATTTCGTAATTTTGACATATATTTTTGGAGAGAAAACCCGCTACATTTATCCATTAGTAGCAAGGGGTCTTTTATATGCACTATCCCACAGACAGGGCAGCAAACACCACGGCCTTTGTAGTACCAGTCGTGGTAAACTGGCTGGAATGTGAAATAGCAGCCCAATGGGCCCACCGACGGGGATCGACCCCAGACCGACCGCGCATCAGGCGGGCGCTTTACCTCTGAGCTACGTCCCGCCCCCGTGGTGCAGGGTATGTTCTACCTTCTCGAACACCAGACAACATTACAGTTTTATCAGCGATCCATGAGTGAATGCCACCACAGCTGATTATAAATATATCCATGGAGTTCTGTTTTTGTGTTGCTTTAAACTTGTCGATCCCGACTTGAGGGTGGCAGACAGATCAATTATCATCCGAATGTTTATTTTTATGTAACAATATAAACAGTGCCCCAAATGCAAATTTGGACATCCCTGTAATAAAATAACTAGTCTTAATCGTATTTTTTTTCAGAAAATGGAGAAAAATGTATCGGTATGCACAATTTGATTGCGTCTATTTAGAACAATGTTAATGTCTATTCTAATTATGAAATTACAAAAATATGCTACAGGATATACCTTTAATGTGTTGGAATCTAGCAATTAACACATAGACGAAAACGCATGGATTAAGATCTGAACTTGATAATGCTTCACGTTAAACGGTTTCTGGAATTATGAACCACGCAACCGCATTACACACAGTATGAACGGCGCACTACAGTGTGTAAACCAGTTTAAGGTGTATACAACCAAATCAAATCCCATAGACGACAATAGTAACATATGTGGCTAAAAGTACTACCTGCAGCGTATCAACCGACACATATACACCAGTGATGTAAATACTACCACTCAGGTACTTTAAAATAAATCAGAAAAAATAGAGGGTTAAGCTGCCCATTTCAGAGATAACGGGTAGCGTCCATTACTACCCTAGTTTTGCACAACAAAAAAATGTTATGCTATTCTTAGTAGGACCCAATAAATTAATGGGTCAGGTATGTATGACCGATGCGAGCACGACACAAGACTATTTCATCCTTCCTGCATTGCCTATAGGAGAACGTCCACTCTCTTAGGATTTGCGTTACATCATGACGTTTGTTCGCTACAGTACCATCACAATCATGTTGCCAAGTCGAAAAGATAAATTGGTTAATACTATATTTAAAATCGGTATAATACACACCAACACTGGCATGAGGCAAATCAAAGGCAGACTTGGCAGCTGATTCTGCCTTTTCATACCCATGATGGCATCATGGTTGGGCGCCTAACACAATACAATGTCTTTATTGGCAATGGATAAAACGTCGCACTTTCATGTCACTATCCCAATTATGTTGTCATGAAAGAGGTAAAAAAATGTATATGCCTACCCCCAAAACCAATATTTTAAAATACAGTTTCAGGGGAATTATTTGAGCATTCCTTTGTTGGCAATATTGATAAAGTTGTTCCAGTTAAAATCCTAAAATAATGCAAACCCGAGGCATCAAGAAATATGAACATCGGTTTTCCAACTCAAAAGATATGCATTTGTTCAATTCAAGGATTAATACCAAACGCATTTTTACATATTGGAAATATCACATTATGGTTTTGTAATCTCCTGTCATTACTTTTACATACTGGAAATATCACATTATGGTTTTGTAATCTCCTGTCATTACTTTTACTGCACCACAACATAGCAAAAATGTAAACATGTCTTCTTTACGCTTCCATACAACGACATAACAAGAACAGCCGAATTCTTCATGGAAAGATATTAGTGGTTGATCTCATCAATCCATTAAAGAATAAACGAGTTGCCCCATTCAATCAACAGACGGCTATATAAACAGTCAACACTTCAGTGTCATCACAATGTCAAAAGTACCCTCTATGTTAAATATAATGAGTCAAGTGAAATTCTAAGATATCTGTATTCTAGATGGCGTGTATAAGTAAACACATCCAATCTGTGTTGGCTTTGGTCTTTGTATTTGCCATGAACACAAAACAAATACATGTTACGACACAGGAACTAGATTCGATATATACAATAGCGAAAATTACAGAGGCTACAGCAGACCAGAAATCTACGGTTGAAATAACAAACACCACCTTGTCCAGCCGAAATGACATTTCAGTCAGCAAAAGTATGTCATTTTCATCTACGAGCAGCAATGTTGTACTGCCTACCACAGATGGCAGGAATGTAAACCGGGAAATTTCTACGACTGCCTCTAGTAACAGTGCCACCACAGATGACAGCCGAGACATTACACGGAGCAATGCTACATCTAGTAATAGTAACGTCTTCACACCTACTAGAAATGACGTGACCACTGCGTTAGCTAGGTCTTCTGAATCTCCTGCGACTCCCGTGAGAAAGAACGGATATGGATTTGATGCTTCAATCATCCATACAGGACAAGTGTCCGAGGACCAATACAAAAGCTTAAAAAACATCACGAGATACCTAATGTTTGTGCTGCCAGAGATCGGAGTGGTTCTCAATTCGGTGAATGTCGTCATTTTTAGCAGTAAAGAGATGAAAAATGCATTCAGCAGAATTATCGTCTGTCTGAGCGCGGCGGAGATATTATCGGGGATATTGAAAACCGTTTCAGTCATTATCGAAGCTGCAATGGGTAGCGACGCATTGCATTCGAAGATATATCTGAACACGGTAAAATACCTTTCATTGTACACGATTGCTGTCGTTGCTAGGACCACATTCTGTTATATTTTACTCATTGCTGCCGAAAGATGTTTAGCCGTTGTTTTTCCGCTGAAAGCCAAGCATATCAAGCTGATCAAGAAACCAGTGGTAACGTGTACCGCGTTGCTAATCTTTGTGGCCCTCTACCACATACAGATGTCATTTAAATTTGATGTTGTGAGCTACGAAACGAGAGAACATGAGATACTTTTCAAGTACGCCTTGTCATCTTATTATATCAATTATACATCACTTTATAACGGACTTCTCACGGCTGGAGACGTCGCCTTTGTCTACATCCCTCTGTTCGGGGGTCTTGTTCTCAATATAATCTTGGCAGTTGCCCTGAGACGCCACCGTCTCTCCAGGAGGCAGCTGAACTCGACCCAGGATACCAGACAGGTGAGTCGCTTCGACACACAAATAACAGTGACAGTCATCGTGTCTTCTGTCATCTTTATCATCCTCGTGTTACCCATTCAGGTCACGGAACTCGTACAGATTCTCACCCCTAACTACGGAATGTACCTCAAGGAACACTTTTTGTTCCTCACAGTTGTGGAAATCGAATCGGTGTTCTACCAGTTGGCTTTTTGCACCAACTTTCTGTGCTACTACGCCCTCGGAGCAAACTTCAGGAACATCTTCAACAGTAAAGTGTGCCGGTGTCGAATGTTGTGGAAATCCACCCATGTTAGAAGAGGAACCGAATCGTCCCAAGCAGGAGTTTTCAACACAGCGTCCCCGCCAGTGGAAACACACAGCACATCTGTAACGCACATTGCTCATCTGTGAGAATCACACACGAAAACAAACAAGTATTTATTATGAACAATCTACAGAAAGCGCCACATCTTTCTAAATTTGTGTGGTGAGCAACAAAAAAATAAACCATTCGATTATTTATATTTTTGTGGGAGAAAAACGTTTCCGCTGAAGATAGTCAACCTAAAAAGAAAAGGAAGTAATTAAATTTTCTACAAACAACCTTTTAACTGACAAAAATATATATCCAATAGTGTTTTAGATTTGTGGAATTATTCATGAGAGTAGCAGTCTCCTAACATTTTCCTCTAGACTTTAAAACGCAAAGATGTTAGTCTACAATACGTTTCGTCTGAACCAAAATAAACGTTGACAAGATTTAACACTGTCTGATTCTGATTGTGTTCCTCATTAGTCGCCAAGGCCACAGAAAACCGTAGTTTGTGTAAAGCCGATATGATGTGAGTGTTGCTCAAAAACTTAAAATGTATTAATGCTTGACATTCGTACTTTACTTGAGGAAATGAGGAAATTCAAAGAGTTTACCAATTTCCTCAAGTAAAGTACGAATGTCAAGCATTAATACATTTTAAGGTTTTGAGCAAAACTCACATCATATCGGCTTTACATAAACTACGGTTTTCTTTGAAGGGGGATTTTGAGAAAGATGTGTTCTGGGAAATTTCTGAAACTGTGGAAAGCTTGTGTTGATCAGTACAGTCTTCCCCGTATAATAGGAACGTCAAACAAACGAGTTGAGTAATATACATTGGAATCGATTAAGGGTAATATATAGGATACTAAACTCGCTACCATTTCGTATCATGTTTATGTCCTTTCTACAATAAGTTTCATTGTCACTCGCTATAGCTCGTGATAAATGAACACTGTTTCACTCGGAACATAAACATGATACAAAATGAAAGCTTGATTAATATTCTAATGTTACTTGAAGCGTTCCACCAATAAAATAGTTAGTATTTAACAAAAATAGAAATAGAAAGCCTAAGTTTGCGATGTTACGTAAGTTAGCGGATTACTCCTTGACATATAAAAGAACACTTAGCCTGTTTGACACGTATGTTATCAGTATCTTGTCATATTTCTCCGAAGTGTGGGGCATACATAGAGGTGCCAGTATAGAACCGGCTCATATTGATTATTGTAAGCAATTGCTTGGTGTTACATAATGCATGAACTGGGACTATATCCACTGAAATACCAAAGAGTATACAGAATACTTAAATAATGGGTAAAACTATTGAAGACTGATAATTGTATCTTAAAAACAGTATATAACAATTTGGTTTTACTAAATAACACACTAAAATCATGAT
Organism: Gigantopelta aegis; assembly: GCF_016097555.1. Taxonomy (NCBI): domain Eukaryota; kingdom Metazoa; phylum Mollusca; class Gastropoda; order Neomphalida; family Peltospiridae; genus Gigantopelta; species Gigantopelta aegis. Next base: position 6,829,261 of record NC_054701.1, read on the forward strand.
TTAATAATTTGGCAGGTTTTGTGAAAAGAAGCTTAAATGAACTGGGATTTGGCTATCTATGGATAAAACAAAACGTCATTGACGAAAATTATATTTTATTAGAAATCACCAGACGCATTTTTTTTTACAAAGCAAATCTTGTTATATGAAATCCAGATGTCATCAAAATGTACGCTATATAAACGCATTGCAATGGATATTAATTTACAATTTTACTTTTGCAAGTATTTACCACTAACTTGAAGTTGTCTCTTCACTTAGAAATTGACAGAGGGAGATGTTATAACATTGAACGTATTAACAGAAAATGCCACCTCTGTAATAACAACGTAGAAGATAAATATTAGTTAATGTTGGTATGCCCAATACTTCACGAGTTAAAGGGACATTCCCGAGTTTGCTGCATTGTTAGATGTGTTCGACTAATAAAATAGTTCAACGATTAAACTTACATATTAAATATAGTTTCTTGTTTAGAATATCAGTGTCTGTATATTCAATGTGTTTCTGGTCATCTTAATATGTGTAAGAAGCCCAAACTGGATTTTGTCTTCAAATAATTTCGTACCTACGAAAAAAACATATTTTAGGAAATAAAATGAAATTTAACCTAATACAAATATAAAAACGATCCGAAACACGTTTAATATACAGCCACTAATTTTATGCAGAAAAATATATTATGTATGTAATTACAATTGTTAAAAATGTTAGTCGATAACATCTATCTTAAACATTGCAACAAACTCAGGACTGTCCCTTTAAAGAAAAACTATATTAAGTTATACACACTACAGATGATTTTATTAATATGTGTAAATATATTAAGTTATACACACTACAGATGATTTGATTAATATGTGTAAATATATTAAGTTATACACACTACAGATGATTTGATTAATATGTGTAAATATATTAAGTTATACACACTACAGATGATTTGATTAATATGTGTAAATATATTTATTTTGCATACTGATTAAGACATTCAGTTCTTGTTTAATATAACGGTAACTATATTTCTAAATTTTATTTGTTTTACAGTATTATACATATACATTTTGTATTTGGTCTCGATTATCGATTGTATTATCATTGTTATCTATACATACACATATGTATATCAATAATATACTGAACGTCAATGAAAACGTATCTCCCAATTATCAGTTGTTATTGCTATTGCTCTATTGATATAACATATACAATAACTCTAACCCTTATTTTTCGATTTTGAGGTTACTTAACGCTTACAGAATACCCCCCCCCCCCCCCCCCCCCAATTAAATATACTATTATTTATCGACTTGTCATGTCCCCAACGCCATATGATTGGTGAGTTCTCACTGAGGTTTTTATATTTTATATTTGATCGATGTACAATTTGACAATCGAATTATTTTGTGTGTGTATGTATATTGTGCGTGAATATATTGTATGCTGATAACTTGTAGCTTAAAACAATAAAACAATTGAATTATTATGATTGAATTGGTAGATAATACGTATTACATTATGTACCGATATACATGTACTCGGTAATTTCGTACTGCAGGTTCGCTGTCAGTCGGGGGTGGGGTGGGGGCGGCGGTATGTAGTCCAGTGGTAAGAAACGCTCGCTGATGCGCTGTCGTTCTAGGATCGACCTCCGTTGGTAGGCCCATTGGGTTATTTCTCGTTCTAGCCAGAGCACCACCACTGGTATTTCGAAGACCGTGGTGTGTGCTATCCTGCCTGGAATGGAACATATAAAAAGATCTCCTGCTACTAATAGAAAAATTATTGCGGGTTTCCTCTCTAAGACTATATGTCAAAATTATCAAATATTTCACATCCAATAGCCGATGATTAATAAATCAATGTTCTAGTGGTGGCGTTAAACAAAACAAACTGCTGGAGCAAAACGTCAAATTTGGGCAAAAATGATAGAGATATTCGGACAAGAAGTACTAACCTGAGACTTTTTTAACGTTGTATTTCCATCAGACTATTCTAAGTTAGCTGTAATCCATGCAAAAATGCGTAGTGATTCGTTTGCAAGCCTGTATAAATGCCTGTTAGTAATGCTAATATGAATAAATGTTGTTATACTAATTCGGTCATTTTTGTTTAATTCGGGCAAGGCTGTATGCAATATATATGTAACCACTATATATAGCAATGAAATATATAAATCTACAGAAACCCTAAAAGTGATATTTTGTGAAAAGTCATATTTCCATTGTATTTTAGCTACAGTGAAACTATAGAAATCGTATTTGGTGTTCTTAGAGCAAACCAGTGCCCTAACAATTTGTTGATGGAATAAATGTAGATGCTTAAATTATCTCCTTTGAGCCGTCTGCTACATGGCTTTGCTGTCAAAATGAGTGGCATTCCAGTTGATAAACTTGATTCTTGGTTATCAGGTATTAATTTTGATTTAATAGCAACACAGAATGACCGATTTGATAAAGTAAATAATATGGATGTTGACAATGTTTTATAAGAACAGAAAAATTAAAATACAAAAATAGAAACAGAAAGAGACTTGAAAGTATTTAATGAATTTCTACATCTGGAAGGTGAACACAGAAAGCCAGAAGAAATTAAATATGATGCTCTCGATGCATATTTGGCCAAATTATTCATGTCTGTGAAGAAAACGGACGGCGACCAATACGAACCATGCTCCATCAAAAGTTACCAATCATCAATCGAGAGGTATCTAAAAGAAATGAAATATGGTGTGAGTTACCATGCGGTTTTCCAAATCAAGATATATTTTAAAAGCAAAACAAAAATATCTGAAATCAAAAGGAAAAGGAAGTGAACCTCATGCAGCAGATGAGACAACATATGTGGATATCAATCGAATGTATGAAGGAATACCTCTGGGTTTGGAATCACCTACGTGTCTTCTACATACCATGTGCATGATATGCACCCAATATGTTGACATGGAAACTGGGAAAGAAACCAGTAACTTATTGTGGGGGGAAATACAACTGAGGACAACAAAGACCCGTCCTGCGGACAATCCAAGGAACAGCCGAGATATTAAACAGCGAGCTTACAGAATATCTGACAATTCAACGAAACAGCCGAGATATTAAACCGCGAGCTTACAGCATACCTGACAATCCAGAAAGATGTCCAGTAGCAGTATACATGATGTACAGAGATCATCGTTCTTGTGAAATGCTACTTCCTGATGAACCTGTTTTTTCTCTCTCTGTGAACCACAGTAGGACGGCTACTTCCTATTGGTACAAGAAAAAGGCAATGGGGGTAAACACGCTGTATGGAATAATGAATAACATGAAAGATTGTTCTGACATAGAAGACAAAAACATTACACCATACAGGTATTTTTCTTTAAATTATATAATACAGTATTTAAAAAAAATATATTTTAAAAATAATAATTACATAAGTTATATATTTAATAATGACAAAATAAATTTTACCTTAATGTGATTTGGGGTAAATAATATACATTTAACAACAAAACAATGTTTTACGGATTTTGGTATAAATTAAGGAAATCAATACCGCGTTTTAAAATGACAAAATTTTAAATAGTAATGTTTACATCAAATTACTGCAATACTTTCAGCATGAGGAAACACAGGATCCAAACACTGACAGACCATGGTGTGGCTCCAAATGAAATTATTCAAATATCAGGTAGGCCTACATATAAATTAGATTTACAGTTGATGTACAGTATTTAATTAAGATTTTAGTTAAGAAAATTAAATCTGAAAATTTAACTATGTAAACATGGAAACAAATGTTATTTCATTCCATGCATCATTAAAAGGATATAATAAATATAACACCTGCCATTAAGCTTCCATATTTATGGGGGGGGGGGGGGGGGGGTTAATAACAGAAAATTATATATACAAAAACGTTAATTCTATTAAGAGTAATCGAAAATTAAACCTGATAAACAACATGAAATCTCTCACCTGTTATCGAAAATGGTTTTCTCACATCACTCGTTGCCTTAAAAATCGTATTCGAAAACCCCCATGAAATAGCCTCCATATATCGCGATACAAACATTGTCATAATTCCAATCCCTCGACACGAGACAACAGGGATCGATCCTACTGCTAATGGCATCGTGAGAGACATTTCACCTTGTACTGGAATAAAACACGACACAATCAAAGGTAAGTATTATTTATTAACAGAGGCGGGACATAGTCTAGTGGTAAAGCGCTCGATCACCGCCGGCGGGCCCAATGAGTGATTTCTCGTCCCTGCCAGTACACCACAGCTGGTATATCAATGACTGTGGTATGTGCTATCCTGCCAATGGGATGGTGCATATAAAAGATCGCTCGCTACTAATGGAAACATATAGCGGGTTTCCTCTCTATGACTATATGTCAGAATTGCCAAATATTTAACATCCAATAGCCGTTAAATGGCACTGGTTGGCACGAGACCCCCCCCCCCCCCCCCCCACACACACCCCCATCGACTTCATATCCTACACGACATCACGTCTGAAGCGAGCGCTTTACCCACTATAATAAGCTGGATATTGCTATTGTGTTACAATGACATCACGCAATTGTTTGATACTTGAACGATAAGTTTCGCTCCCACAGCCTAAACAACGATGTAAAACGTGTTTGGTACAGAAGGAAAAAAAACATCGAATTCATAACTTACACGACGTCGCGCTCTTCCCGCTAAGCTCAGTATTGCCATTACGTTACAATGACAAATGACGTCACGCAATTGTTTGATACTTGAACGATAAGTTTCGCTCCCACAGCCTAAACAACGATGTAAAACGTGTTTGGTACAGAAGGAAAAAAAAACATCGAATTCATAACTTACACGACGTCGCGCTCTTCCCACTAAGCTCAGTATTGCCATTATGTTACAATAACAAATGACGTCACGCATTTGTGTGACTGTTGAAAGAGAAGACGTGGCTTCAAGAGCATAAACGACGTTACAATCGTGGGGCACTAGTTGAGACGACAGGAAATCCTCGACTTCATATCCTACACGATATCGTGCTCTACCTGGGTAGAATATAGAGATTATTATACGAGCTTGTGTGTATCGTACTGATTTTATGAAATGAGTGTCAGGAGTTTTTTATTGGCCGAGCGAGAGCGAGGTTAATACATGGATCCTGATACGCTTTTCGTAAAATCAGCAGGCGCGGATCCAGGATTTTTAAATAGGGGGGGTGGGCGAGGGCGCGAAGCGCCCGAGAATCCTAGGGGGGGTCCCCGCGAAATTTTGAAATTTAAGTGGCCTGAAACGCGATTTCCTCGCATCTGAGTAACAAAATAGCTATATTAACGTATGTTTTTGGTATTGTCATACTGTTTTTGTTATCTTCAAAATTTCATAAACTCTGGTCTCTTCTTTTTTTTAAAGTTAAAGTGGTCATCTCTCCTTCCCATATTAGGCTGGTTTTCCGTTGACTGCGGCTGCCGGTAAATGGGAAGAAATATCGAAACACTTGTTTCAGTAATATAATTTTGAAATTTAAGTGGCCTGAAACGCGATTTCCTCGCATCTGAGTAACAAAATAGCTATATTAACGTATGTTTTTGGTATTGTCATACTGATTTTGTTATCTTCAAAATTTCATAAACTCTGGTCTCTTCTTTTTTTTAAAGTTAAAGTGGTCATCTCTCTCCCATATTAGGCTGGTTTTCCGTTGACTGCGGCTGCCGGTATTAGGGAAGAAATATCGAAACAGTTTTCCGTTATAATTTTGAAATTTAAGTGGCCTGAAACGCGATTTCGGCTCGGTAAATGGGTAAGAAATATCGATATTAACAGTTTTTGGTATTGTCAGTACTGTATTTTGTTATTGCTTTCTTTTTTTTAAAGTTAAAGTGGTCCTCTCCTTCCCATATTAGGCTGGTATCAACTGCCATAAATGGTATGTTTCAGTATATACTTGCTTTGCTAATCTGGGCCAATGAGTAACAGCCATGGCGTCTTGCTGCTAATCTGCGGAGTAGCCCCTGGCGTCGCGGCAGCGAGTTTCCTTTCTCATTGTTTTGTGGTCCTTGACCATATTTCTGACGCTATATAAACGTAAATAAAATGTGTTGAGTATATTGTTAAACAAAACATTTCTTTCTTTCTGCAACTGGTGTACTAGTATATTTCAGGTCACGTAAAATCGTCGTTGATATTGGTAAGTCATTCCTCTGTCGAAATCAACGAAAATTTGTAGGACCATACAATAGAGGTTTTTAGTATCCCAAGTGAATGTCATTTGTATTATTTATAATCCATTATTAGACCAAAATGAATATTCTAATCCGTGGATATTGGCTTCAATTAATTTCGTACGTACGAAAAAAATTGTTTTCAGAAAATAAAATGAAAGTTATCCTAGTACAAATATTAAAGCAGTCAGAAACATGTTTAATATACAGTCAGTAACATTTTATGCAGAAACATATATTTGTTATGTAATTACAATCATTAAAAAGTCTCTGTTGGTCGATACCATCTTAAAAATTGCAGCAAACTCAGGAATGTCCCTTTAAGACGATTTTCATGAACAAAATATAATTTAAAGACTCTTGGGAAATAAGTGCATTTTTGTGTAATTCCACTGTAGTGTATGCTATAGTTTAAAAATAATAATAACTTGACCCAAAAAATAGGTGGGGGGGGGGGGGGCCGGGCCCCTTGGGCCCCCCCAACTAAATCCGCGCCTGATCAGTACGATAAACACGCGAGTGTAATAATTTCTTTATTATCCATATTATTTTTATTTTTATTTTTATTTTATGAATAACAAGGGCTGTCTCAAAATGTTTTAACCACAACTAGAAGGAGACGACGAAATGATGTCAAAATTCACATACATGTAACGTCATTTCCCAAAATTACGTCATTACACTTGTTATTACATATGTGCTTCGTATGATTTTTATTACCTCCGTTATGTTGAACCATGTGCATTAAAAAAACGCCATTATGATACAATGATAAATGACGTCAACCAGTTGTTTGACTGTTGAAAGCAGCATTTGGGTTCCACAGCATAAACAACGATCAAAAAATCTTTGGGTACTGTTTGGGAAGAGAGAACTAAAATCGAATTCTCAACTTAAACGATGCGCCTTAAACGAGCGCTCTATCCACTCAGCTGATCAGAATATTGCAATTATGTTTAAATGACAAATGACGTCACACAATTGTTAAACACTATATACTTTATTATCAAATCAAATAGTTTATTTGTTCTAGGGCTGACTACCCAACTACAATGATTGGCGCGTTACATGTATATAACAAAATATAACACATATAATATTACACATGTACATGTGGTCATTAGCGAGTGTTTTTTTACCTCCTGCGGGCAGACTAGCCAAACTACTACTATTAGGACGGCACAAAATTTACGGCCCCTTTATCCAAAAAAACATTTATTAGTACACCAAAAAGGGTCAAAACAAAAGTAATTCAAATGTTGCAAAGTGCTAAAAGATTCTGTATATTATTACATTTAGCTATTTACTAATATAGTTAATCTCAGTCTGTCTGCAGGGGGTGGGGGGGGGGGGGGGGTGGGGGGGTATTATTACAGAATACGTCTCGAGCTCTCAAAGCAGAACAGACAAATTGACTAAATTTCCATTTACAAACATTACTTTTTGTGTACAAAACAAATATCATTTTAAGTCTGCTTCGTACACATCTGCATTTTTGTTTACATATATTTAATTCTTAAATCATTATACAATGTACATATCAATCTAATTAAAATTAGCTCCACAATTACATGTGAATCTAACACCAGCCAGTTGGAGCTCATGTCCACCAATCAAAACCTTACTTGCAGAATCATGCCAGTGATTTAAAACTAACAACACTGCGTAGTCCCCAGTGTCCAGGTAACATTTCGTCTGTAAATAATAATTTAAATATTGACCAATCACACTTCGCCTTTTATAACGTTATTTGGGAGCATACAAATTCTAAAAATATCGGGCGAGTCTATTTTAGTGGCCGCAGTACAGCGAACCATACCAATACGTACGGGGTGGGTATTCAGTCTTCAATTTTACATTAAAAATTATTTATTTATTTATAAAAAAACCCAACTAAACATGTTTTAAGGCATTCGTAATTCACACGAAACATGTCGTATATCCTCAGGATAATTCGGAATGTTTTCAAATTATTTTTAAATCACAGGCAGGATTCTGCAAGTAAGGTTTTGATTGGTGGACATGAGCTCCAACTGGCTGGTGTTAGATCCACATGTAATTGTGGAGCTAATTTTAATTACATTGTGTACATATAAACATAAAATGGAATTCATCTTCAACTGTGTCAAGACAAACTGGACCATTTCTAAGACTATATCCAAATCGTGGACTTAAATGATATATATACTTTATTGGCCGTACGTAGACATACAGTTCATAGACATTACAAATATTAACGGTTGACACATACCTACAGTCGCGCGTCGGCATTAATCGGTATGTATGTACACGGCAGAGACGCGACGTCTAATCTTCAGTTTTGCTCCGATTAGACAGTTGTGTCGGCTCGTGAATGCAGGATCACATTTTCAGAACTACTACCGAGTCGACAGTCCAGTCGGCGTTAGTCGACAGGTGTACGCCAAGCATTAATAATATTATACATAATCATTAAAAGGAAAAAAAGGTTTATACTGTATGGAAAATAGTGAACATATCGAATATAAAATATAGTAATAATTATCAGTATAATAAAAAATATTTATTATATACATAGCAATGAAATATATAGATCTACAGAAACTATATAAGTGATATTCGGTGAAAAGTAATTTTTTTCTCTGTATCAGTGAAAATATAGAAATCGTATTTATATTTGTGTAAACATTCATGAATCAGTTAACTCTTTTGTAAATTACTACGAATTTAAGTTTGATGATTACCAAAGAAAGAAATGTTTTATTTAACGACGCACTCAACACATTTTATTTATGGTTATATGGCGTCGGACATATGGTTAAGGACCACACAGATATTGAGAGGAAACCCGCTGTCGCCACTACATGGGCTACTCTTTCCGATTAGCAGCAAGGGATCTTTTATTTGCGCTTCCCACAGGCAGGATAGCACAAACCATGACCTTTGTTGAACCAGTTATGGAATCACTGGTCGGTGCAAGTGGTTTACACCTACCCATTGAGCCTTGCGGAGCACTCACTCAGGGTTTGGAGTCGGTATCTGGATTAAAAATCCCATGCCTCGACTGGGATCCGAACCCAGTACCTACCAGCCTGTTGACCGATGGCCTAACCACGACGCCACCGAGGCCGGTCTGATGATTACCAATGCATCTGGTCGTATTTGAAATATAAATTAATTTAATTTAAACAAATGTATCTATAAAAATGGATATGAAGTGCAATTACGATAAAATATCGAAAACTGATTGAATACGAAGCTAAATAATGATGACAACATGTCCTGTCATTGAGTGTAACTTTTTCAACTTGCCGTTCAATTCGTGTTGTTTTTGTGTGCTTTTCGGGAGGATCGTTTTGTCAGCTATGTTTGCACAGCAGTACTATTAAGTAATTATTAATTTAATAATTAAATAAAGATACGTTTTATTCGCATTTCTTTTTAAAATTCCATGGTCAAGTAAATTTTCAACAAAAGTTCAGCCGGATGAAATACATCATGGCGTTACGTGTTTTCGATAGGATCAGCTTAAGCTATTAACCAAAAAGAGAAAGATATTGCCTTTCTACAGTGACGATAACACATTTTAGAGTAAAATAGTGAACTTTTCACTCTAAAATGTGTTATCGTCACTGAGTGACTGTAACACTTTATTTTACTGATATTTTAAGATATTTCACTAAATGTTATATAATAAATAGAGAATACTAAACGAGTCCCCGTGAGAGACCGTTTATATTACAACGAGTGTGTTTTCGATCGTACATCACGAGCGGAAGCGAGTGATGTACGATCGACAACACATGAGTTGTAATATAAACGGTCTCTCACGGGGACGAGTATAGTATTCTATTTATTACAACGCGCTACATTATTAATTTGAGTCGCTAAATATATTTTTTTGTCTCTCACTAAACAGGACACTGAACGTAAACAAAACAGCGGAGTGATGCAGAGCGCATAACCCTTCTTTGCCTATGCACTCTTTTTATACTATTAAAGTATTTATGCTTTCGCAATGTCATAGAGTCCCTCCATCCCAAAAATAAAAATAATTAAAACAAATAACACACACTAGTAGTAAACAGAATATTAGTTTAATAAACTATAATATAACAATCACTATTCAAAGTCCATCATTGAGTTTTTTGCAAAACGTTTAAACTTTCAAACTTGAAGCGCGTGGGTCTCAGTGTCACGTGTGAGTTTTCGACGTTTGGGCTTGCTTTCAGGAGATTCAGTTTCATCGCTATTGTGTTTACAAAAGTTAATATTTATGGTTCCACCATATATTGGAGCAGAAAAAATTGAAGACAATTTGCCAAGAAGATTTGTAGAAGATGTAGTACAAGAATCAATCATTTTCGTTGAAGTTGTGTCTGTCGAGTGCATTTCCAAAGCACGTGACTGGTGGTCCGATACCGTGTTACTGAGAATATGACTAATTTCACGGTGCTGTGTTGTGGAAATGTGGCTGTAGTTGTTGAAGTTACCCGTCCCCTCTCCTGACCATCGATTTTAACGTAGTCGTTTACACAGATGTGGCTAGAGTGTGCCATTTTAACGCTGCGAAGACACGTAAGCGACAGCAGACGTGAAACATTTCTTTTCAAATATTTTTGTTTATTTATTTAATAATGTAAACTATTCTTGTTTCATAACGAAAAACAAAGTTTTATATGTAAAATGTATTTTTTATTTTTTTATTTTATTTTATTAATTGCATCTAGCCATGAACGTAAAGTTTTAATGGCATGTTGTTTATGAATGAATTAAAGTAGTTCCGTGGATCATGTGATCGGAGGTCATGAAATCTCAAAAAGCATATCTCACATTGTGGGATATGAAAAATCTCTCACGGGTATCTCTGTCACCGCGCTGTAATAAATCAATATATCGCACCGTACGCGTCCGTTTATGATACAACTTTAGGAAATAGCTAAGGGTCTCCTTTTTCCCGCCGGAACACAAACATTAAGAGTATATGTCTGAAGTTGTACAGACAAAAGAATAACCTTTATTGCACAAGGTGTTACAGAACACGTATAGCAATACAAAAGTAAGTAAGTTGACTGAAGACACTGAACACTGGAGCACTATAGCAGCGATTGGCGTCTCTGCATTGCAAATGGACAAATCTTTCTAAATTTAATCTTTCTAATCTTTCTAAATTTAATTTTAGGATTATCACACTAGTATATAACACTTGTCGATATTTGGCAATCTATTGTAAATTCTATTTAAATACATTTGTCGTAAATAGTGATAAAAGTGATATTCATTTTCTATAAAATGCATATGACAAAATTTGCGTAATCTCTGGACATAAGGTATATTATGGTATCTATCAGTTTTAGCATAACCGCAGTTTGGTTATCGAACTATTTAAATGCGATGTTAAAATAAAGATCAATTTTTTTCCGCACTCAAAACGCTGTTTGAACTCATTAAAATACTTTGGAAATATGATGGTGTTGATCATTCCATTCTTACAACTATTGGTCCATCATACGCTGTTTAATATATGGTAAACAATTTAATCCATCACATGAAATACTATTGTTCGCATCTTCTTGTAAAATATTATAAACGTGGAACACAATGGAGTTTCTATACTAACGGAAACCCTTATATGCCGCACTTTCCAATCGCACCAAATGTCCATCCCACCGTAGCCAGAAAACAAAATTCATATAAGATTTGAGTGCTCTCCATCCTGAATGTGGTGGTCCACCAATATAGCATCATGGTTACGCCAAAGAACACCTAATACAGAACAGAACTTTATTACACCCAGGACAACAAAAGTAATAATTATTACATGCGGCCGTAACTAGCTAAACGCGAAATTAGCGTTCATCCATTGACTTTTCTTTAGGGAGAGGGATGCCACTAAGTGGCGAAGCCACACCAAAGATCGAGAAACGTGCTGTCTTGTATGTTGGACGTATGTAGCGGCAGCGGGTTTCGTTTCTCGCTCTCGATCAGGTAACATACTGTAAAATGTGCTAAGTTGCCGATAAACGTCCATGAATACAACACGTGTACTACATATACGCCACCAGCCCGCCAAACGGTTTGGGCAGAACTAGAAAAATGAATACGAATGTCGACACCAAGATGATGACTGTCGTCTGCCTTTCGGCTTGGCTGATCTTCCTGAAGTTCCTGATGGAGTTTGCCAAGACCTCCTGACAACCATGTCGCTGGATGATGACGATGAGGTTGACGTTGAGCACCAGGCACGACAGTAGAGGGATGTAGACTAAGATGACCTCGCCTATCACGTGAACACTCACGAACACGTCTCGGTGATGTTCGTAGAATGACGAAGGACTCAGTCTGTAGTGTGTATGATTCCCTGCCGGACTGAATCTCACGATGTAGACGTGATACGCCGCACAGATGACAAATATTAAACCGCATTCAATGAACGGCTTCTGTATGCGTCTGAAATACTTCGACCTCAGCGGAAAGGCCACTGCTAAAAGCCGCTTCGCTGCAACGAAGAGGATCAGATAGTACGTGGTTCTCCCGAACACCGCCGATGCGTAGATCGCCAGGTACTTGGTCACGCTGAGGTAGACGTACGAATACACCGACTCCATCCCAAGAACGAAGTCGACAGTTCGCGCGATCATCTGGATGACGATGACGAAGAGTTCGGCCACGCTGAGACACACGAGGATGATGGAGGAGGGACACTTGAGCTGGGGGCTGCTGAAGATGATGATGTTTACGGAGTTCATCACCATCCCGACTAGCGGCAGCACCAGCATGACGCAGCCCGTGATGAACTTCACCTTCTGGTACTGAGACCTCGAGATGACGCTTGTGTCGATTAGAGGCAGTCGCCGAGCTGCGAGCGTCGTCCGGGCTGGACGCGAGGTTGACATGGAGTCCGTTTGAGGTAAATCGTCTTCTGACGTCGAAGAAAAGTCCTCGTCCACGCTAGGCACATGTTTGTCGCTGTGAGTGACGTTATCAGGAACAGACATCACAGAACTGTCAGGTTTTGGTGTAGGTTGTGATACATCACTCTCTTTCAGATCTTCAGTGGATATTGTCAAAGTACTCTCCTCTGCTTTATATTGTGCTACAGTAAACACTTCATCAGAAATCGTCACACGTCTCTCTCCGTTTGCTAACACTCTTATTAGTATCACTCCTGACACAAGCAAGCCTCCCAAACATAACATCTTTATGCTTAAATTAATGACAAATGTGGGGGTTTTTTCCCTTTTTATTTAGCGATGACAAAATAGACCAAATAATAATATAAGTTTTGAGATCGTATATATATATGCATGATATAGACCACGTGACCATATTTTATAATGTGAACTTGAACTGTTATGGCATTATTTTGCTAATTTACTAATTGCATATAGCTCACAGACTTAGATTTTAGTATAAATAAATCTACCATTTATGTTTTCGAAACAAATACTTTTTGTTTAGTAATCTTACTGCATACTAATGTTGTGTGGGATATGGTTTATGTTTCTTTAAAACACTGTTGATAACAAAGAGATACATTGATTTTGTATATCGCGAACATATTACATATATCAAAGTAGACAAGCTAATGCACTGACCAAAACTACAGCATAGAACATACTTGCTCAGTTCCGTTTAGATTGACCATCTATGCCAGTGCTCTTTAGCAGATTAACATAAAGCTGAAAACAAGGTTTTTATGTTCATTAGAGCCGGTTTCAATTGTGTTTTTTTGCCATGTTGTTACAAGATACAGATAATATGGCATCAAGCACAACGACGGAAACATATTCTTGAAGATTATAGATATGTTTACTAGGATAGTCTCTGGATATTTCTGGTTTTACATTTAATGCCCATTTAATATCAGATTTCTTCACATACACACAAGAAGGAAGGAAACCTCCAGTAGAGTTCGAAGTATATTTAATTCTAAAACGATATCCAAATCGATATCTAAAACGATATTTTGTTTTATGAAAAATAATAAAAACTTTTTTTTATTTTTATAAAACCCGCAACAACACCAGTGTCCTTTAAACATAACCATAGCAATGCATTTTGTCTTACATACGCAATTTGAGTTACTGGTATACACTCTATTGACTATGTTTGGGCAAGTTAAACTTCTAACACTGTGTATAATGTGATTGATTAACAGTTTGCGACAGTTCGAATCAAAAGAAAAGAAACGATAAGAATAATTGGAAACTGTTAAAACGGCCTTGCTTATTATTTCAGAATAGATTTCCACAGTTGGTCTACTGTGAGCTGCATAGCAGCGTGTAGAAAAACGAAATAAAGAACACGACGACGGTGGACGTTGTTGCTGACGCTGTGTTCAGTGGACACGGCGGGTAGACGGGTTTGTTGCAGTGGTCCTTGTTAGCGCCGACACATGAGGCGTAGGCCATGACGTGGTATACGTAGTTGCTTTCGTGCACGCCGTGAAACAGGTGCGACAGCGGACCACGTGCGTAGATGGCGACGTCCTCGCCGCCGTGCGTCTCCCACGGCATCCCTACGGCCACAGTCTGCTGGTAGTCGACGTCCGCTGGAAAACAACATACAAACAGTTTTAAAGTCGCAGCGGCTGTTTCAATCGGTTGAAACAAGACACTAAGTTTGGTTGATTAGTGGTCTATCCAGGCGCTCTGTGGGTCCGAACATTTGGCCCATTACCAAAAGAAAATGATACTGAAAAGTTCCATTATATATGTATGTATGGTTTAATAAATTAATTTAACAGTTTTGTACTATGGCCTTATAAAATATCCCAAGTATAATTTACTCATGCTGATCAGACATGGCACCCTGACCCTGACAAAAATTCCGGAGGAAACCCGACAGCAGCCCCTTGAAATTATGTTCCGGTTAAATACGTATTTACTGACGGTTTTCTTTCTGTAGTGTGTGTATTAGTGATAAATATATTTTATCAGGGAACTCGAAAATGAATGATGTAAAGTTATTTAATGTCAAATATAGGATTGTTGTTGCATTTCAGCGGAATCTTTTGTTGACAGAAATTGCGCGGTATCGATATAGATTGGTCTCTGACGGTAAGAGAGCGTGATAACTGTCCAAATGTACGTCTAGCTCTCTTACCGTCAGAGTACACGTGCTACCTAACTGGAATAGACCTATTCAATAGCTTAGTGTGTCCCGGTGCCTGTTTCACTGCCCCTTAGCTATGTTAGGATAGGTAGTACTTTAAAAGTTACAGTTTGTACCACTAGAGCACATTGATTTATTAATCATCGGCTACTGAATGTCAAACATTTAGTAATTTTAACATATAGTTTTAGAGAAAACTGGCTATATTTTTGAATTAATAGCAAGATATATTTTATATGCATCATCTCGGAGACAGAATAAAACATACAATGTACCACGGCCTTTAATATACCAGTCGTGGTGTACTGATTGTACTGATTGGAACGAGGAATAGCCCAATGGGCCCACCAACGGGGATCGATGCTAGACCGACCGCACATCAGCGCTTTACCACTGGGCTAGTTGTAATCCATGTAAAACGCCATAGTGATTCCTTTGAAGCCTTATATAGCTGTTATGGCCCGATCACACTGGCCCGAATGCCATTCCGTTTGTTTTCCGAATAGGAATTTGGGTGTTCGGGGAGCGAACGGATCATATTCGGGAAGCATTCGGTGTGTTCTAGGAGCATACTGGCTGTTCAGCTCCGTACGGATGCATACGGAACGGCATTCGGTAGCTCCAAAAATGTGTTGTGCATGTTCAAATTAATTTTCATCGACCATCCGAATGTGGCGTCCATGTGATTCGGGAAGTATTCGGGAAGCATTCTAGGAGTATACGGCATGTACGGAAAACGTTCGGGAAGCATGCGTCTAGTTCTTGGTGCATTCGGAATGAAAATTTGGAGGTGCTGGGTTCCGTATGCTTTCCGAACACCCCGAATGGACATAGAACATGACGAACCCTTTTCGAACGCTTTTTGAACCCTTGCGGAAAGCATGCGGAAAGAGTTCGGTCCAGTTTAGGTCGATTTGCCGTGTTCTGAAAAAATTCGGAAAGCATACGGAAAGCGTTTGGAAAGGAAACCTTTCGAAGTCAACATGCGGGAAGTATTCGGTCTATTCTGAAAGCATTCTGAAAGCATACTGAAAACATTCGGAAAACAAACGGAAAGCATTCGGTGATACATTGGGGAAAACACATTCGGAGGGACATTCGACCAGTTTAAAAATCACACCACTTTCGTATACGGAAAACAAACGTAAGCTCATTCGGGCCAGTGTGATCGGGCCATTAGATAGTAATGCAAATAAGAATAAACGTTGTTATCCATATTCCGGGCCAAAATCAGCCTGTCCTCTTACAAACTGGAAGTCCGCACCCCTATATCCCACAGACAGGGAAGCATATACCACGACCTGTGGTATGATTAAGAGTACTATGCACCTTTAAAGTCGCATACCCTAGTTTCAACCTGTGAAAATGGACGGAAAGTTTAGTTAATCCAATAAACCTGCAACACAGAGAAAAGCTAAAGTCTGTCTAAAAATATCTAGACCGTGTCTCTATAACTTTTACTTCTCAAACGAATGTGCACTTTTAGAATTATGAAAAATCCATTTTGAGGTATTGCAAAAACCTGGATGACCAGAACTTCTAAATAATAAAATGTAAGTACTTCTAATTGAAATGATCAAAAACGGCTTTAATAGTGAAAAATACGTGGTAGTGTTTAAAAACTAGGCCCTGTCACTTTAAGGATGCGCTGGGTACTTACTTGTGTCAACTTTTGAAAAATCCTGCCTCGAGTAGTTGGCGGGGCCGTTCCCATACACCAGCGTCGTGTATTTACCGCCGTCGTAGGGAGCCTCGTCTGCTGGCATGATGTCAACGACACCTGGGTCAAACAAAATATCAGCAAATATTTTATAATAAAGAAAGAACACTGTAGTATAGCCCACTGTCTGTTCTGTAATTCCATTCCAAAAATTGGAAATGTATGTATGTATGTATGTATTGACTCTGAAAATACTGAAAATAATTTAAAACGCCTGGGCTGTTTGGACTACCGTTACTCTGTGTTTATATATATATATATATACACGCATCAGGCAGTCAATGAGGAGGCGTTGCCTTGCAGTTGTGGGTACAACCTGTGATTTCATCAGATGACCCTGCTTGTGAATTACCATTTTGCTCTGGGCGCATCGAACAGATTTTTGACTCCTCTTCTTTCTTTGGACGTCATACAATTAAAACTACATTATTTAACACGTTCTTCCGTCAGGAGAGAGAGAGAGAGAGAGAGAGAGAGAGAGAGAGAGAGAGAGAGAGAGAGAGTTTTTCGGTATCGCCAATATCATATATTAGGAATACAAATCGTATTAAGCGGGCCTCTGGCTCATATACTTTGATTACCCCTGGATATGACACGATATATACATACACACACATACACATACATACATACATACACACATACACACACACATACATACACACACACACACACACACACATGCATACATACACACATACACATACATACACACATACATACACACACACACACATATATACATACATACATACACACACACACATATATACATACATACACACACATACATAACCCCAACACACATACATACATACACACACACATACATACATACATACACACACACATACATCAATACACACACACACATATAAATACACACACACATACACACATACATATATACATACACTTACATATGTATTACATATGCATTACATATATACAAAAACTTAGACTTCGATCGTGCTCAATTTACTGCTATCAAGTGGGGAAGAAAAAACTACAAAACAAAATTAACCGATTCTAGTCTGTCGGAATTTTCCCGTTATCTTTCGGACCTTCTCCCCAACACAGAGAATAGTGTGGGTAGTTCTTGTCAAACTACTACTCCTCTGCCACAAAGACAAAAACGAGCACGATCCCCACGTGGTTGAACAACCCCTTCCAACGGTCCTGACCTTAAGGCAACACCCCCTAACACCATTGCCAAAAGGTCCACTGCACCTCACCTAACACCACTGCCTAACTCACCACCCACCCCACCTATCCCATCTAACTCATGTAGTTCAACCTCGTCTGGTCTGAACTTCTTTTGCTGACAATAAAGTTCCCACCGCCCCGAATCGCAACTCCTGGCGGGATACCAATTTTCGACAAACAAAATTCTATCAATTTCGGCACAACGTTTCGGACAAATCTCAATGGCGCCTTCCAGAAATTAAGAAAAAAACTCTTCTTTTTGGCTCATCAAATCTCTCCAGAATTAATTTGGACACGCCTCCTGAGGTGCAAGTAGAATGTTACCAGGCGCCAATTTTAATCATTTTCGGACCATGGCCTCAAATTATAAGGGCAAGTCTCAAACCCGAAACCATTGTTCTTAACATTGGTATAAACTCAAAAGATCAAAATCCAACCAGTGCAATAAATCAGTTGCGACCAACATGATAAGCCTCGATTCGGAAATGTTTTCCCTAGGTCAAAAATACTTTTTATCGAGCTTAACTTTTCGGACAGACTTTTGGCTAGTCAAAAAACCTGCCTCAACCAAATAAAAATTTGGCTGCAAAAACAATGAGGAACATTACAAATTATACCTGCGCATTCACGCGTGTGATTTGTGAGGTTGGGCAGGACAACACATTCACTGGACAGAAACAACCTGCCAATAACTTTATCGCAGTTGGATGAGGTACTTAAATTTAAAACTAAGGGCCGGGAAAGGGTAATGTCCACTCCGTGATTTAGGAAGGACAAGGAACTAACATTGTTACCTAATGGTTGGACACTAACCTTCTAACATCCGCCTGAAAAAGCCGATTACTGGACAGGGGTTTGAATTTTGTTCCCACACCCCAACCAAAAACAGGCTTAGAGGCTAAACTTGACAAGGTGTGTATGGATACGGCACGTTTTTGACCACAATAATGAAACTGGCCGACTATTTTCGGCGTTCAAATGTGAGAGGGAAAAAATCCCATTCACGGAAACAACTCCCGGCTGGTGACCCCCAAACTCTAGTGTAGATCCTGAAATCATTTAAAAGTTCATAAAAGGATAGTGGAAAAAGTGGGGGGGGTGGTGGTGATATGAAAGTTTAACACAAATCAGCAAAATCTTTCTGTCATGGAACGTCGTGCTATCACCAAACTACGCAAAAAACCGCAAAATTGTTATAAAACCTGGAGATAAAGGGTCAGCCACTGTATGCTATCAAGGGAGAGCACTATATCCGGAGCCCATCGACCAGCCTTAAT
>NC_054701.1:6848968-6851468 GCF_016097555.1 Gigantopelta aegis
TATTTTTTGTGAGGATAATTCATTTTTGGGTGAGATCGTTTTCATTTCTTTTTTGTTGATACCTTTCTATAAATCTTTTTGTGTGTTCTTAAAACAAAAAATGGCCAGAAAAAAATGCCACAAATACGGGTAGTAGAGGACGGGATTTTGGTAACCCGCCGTCCAACAATTCGAAAACAAAAAGCAGGGTTTATCAGTCCGATTCGGCCTTTGCTGGACTTGTTAAACTGCTGTACGGTGTGTTGCAGTGCATCCACCACATTGGGTTACTGGAGGAGAATCTAGTCAATTCGACCCTCCCAAAATCACTAGCAAAGAAGGTGGAGGAGCTTAACTCCTTCATCAAACCGGCACGTCCAAATTTAGACATTACTTTCGACTTGAACTTGACAAATCAAAATTGGGCCAATCAAACCATGAACGTGTTGATTAAGCATTATGCTAATTCTCTAAAACTACTGAAGTCTAAGATTATTTCGGCCATGTCATCAAAAAACTTAGACTTCGATCGTGCTCAATTTACTGCTATCAAGTGGGGAAGAAAAAAACTACAAAACAAAATTAACCGATTCTAGTCTGTCGGAATTTTCCCGTTATCTTTCGGACCTTCTCCCCAACACAGAGAATAGTGTGGGTAGTTCTTGTCAAACTACTACTCCTCTGCCACAAAGACAAAAACGAGCACGATCCCCACGTGTTAACACCCCTTCCAACCGTCCTGACCTTAAGGCAACACCGCCCATTGCCAAAAGGTCCACTGCACCTCACCTAACACCACTGCCTAACTCACCACCCACCCCACCTATCCCATCTAACTCATGTAGTTCAGTACCTCGTCTGGGAACTTCTTTTGCTGACGCATTAAAGTCTCCCACCGCCCCGAATCGCAACTCTGGGCGGGATACAAATTTTCGACAAACAAAATTCTATCAATTTCGGCACAACGTTTCGGACAAATCTCAATGGCGCCTTCCAGAAATTAAGAAAAAAACTCTTCTTTTTGGCTCATCAAATCTCTCCAGAATTAATTTGGACACGCATCCTGAGGTGCAAGTAGAATGTTACCCAGGCGCCAATTTTAATCATTTTCGGACCATGGCCTCAAATTATAAGGGCAAGTCTCAACCCGAAACCATTGTTCTTAACATTGGTATAAACTCAAAAGATCAAAATCCAACCAGTGCAATAAATCAGTTGCGAAACATGATAAGCTCGATTCGGAAATGTTTCCCTAGGTCAAAAATACTTTTTATCGAGCTTAACTTTTCGGACAGACTTTTGGCTAGTCAAAAAACCTGCCTCAACCAAATAAATTTGGCTGCAAAAACAATGAGGAACATACAAATTATACCTGCGCTTCACGCGTGTGATTTTGAGGTTGGGCAGGACAACATTCACTGGACAGAAACAACTGCCAATAAACTTTATCGCAGTTGGATGAGGTACTTAAATTTAAACTAAGGCCGGGAAAGGGTAATGTCCACCCTGATTTAGGACTAGGAACTAACATTGTTAACCTAACTGGTGACACTAACCTTCTAACATCCGCTGAAAAAGCATTACTGGACAGGGGTTTGAATTTTGTTCCCACACCCCAACCAAAAACAGGCTTAGAGGCTAAACTTGACAATGGTGTAATGGATACGGCAGTTTTTGACCACAAAATGAAACTGGCCGACTATTTTCGGCGTTCAACTGGAGAAAAAAATCCCATTCACGGAAAACTCCGGCTGGTTACCCCCAAACTCTAGTGTAGATCCTGAAATCATTAAAGCTCATAAAAGGATAGTGGAAAAAGTGGGTGATATGACAGTTTACACAAATCAGCAAAATCTTTCTGTCATGGAACGTCGTGCTCTCACCAAACTACGCAAAAACCGCAAAATTGTTATAAAACCTGCAGATAAAGGGTCAGCCACTGTCATTCTATCAAGGGAGAACTATATCCGGGAAGCCCATCGACAGCTTAATAATTCAAAGTACTACAAAAAATTAGACAAAGCTATTTGGCCTGAAAATTGTAAAACGTTCAATGCAATTATTCACTGTCTAAAAGATCAGGGACATATAAATAAAAAAAACAAGTAAAATATTTAGAAGCCAGGTCACAATCACAAACCCGGAAATTTTATCTACTTCCAAAAATCCACAAGCCAGTCGATACATGGACCGATATTAACACACCACCCGGTCGTCCAATCATTTCAGACTGTGGATCAGAATCGTACAATATTTCAGAATATATAGACCTTTCACTTAAAACCAATTGCAAATAGACATGAAAGTTTTGTGAAAAACACTGAAGATCTTCTATCAAAATTATCAAAAACCAAAATCCCAAAAGATTCATTCTTGGTTACCCTTGATATTGACTCCATGTACACCAACATAGGTATTGATGCGGGCATTGATTCAGTTAAGAGAGCATTCGATAAGTACCCAGATACAAACAGACCAGATACGAACATTATTGAGCTGTTAGAATTAAGCCTAAAAGGAA
>NC_054701.1:6856468-6868968 GCF_016097555.1 Gigantopelta aegis
CGTACTTCATGTGGCTAGGACTAAACAAACCTAAAAACATACATAGTAAGAACTTAACATTCTCAAAAACTGTTGTTAGATTAAACAAAACAAACAAAACAATTTGTGTAAAAGATTGAGTCCAAATGATATCTAGAGAAACATACGTCATGAAATCAAAGCTGTCGAAAACAGTAGTGACCGGAGAGTATGCAGCGTCCCTTCATCGATCATACTTTTAAAAGTGTTTCAAAATTTGTTTTACAGTTTGTTTTGTTTAACGACACCACTAGAGCACACTGATTTATGAATTGTCGGCTGTTGGATGTCAAACATTTGGTAATTTTGACTTAGAAATAAATACAAGTTATTTCTAAGTGTATGAAGAAAGCTGTCAATTTGTTGTCTGCATCCGCAAAGGAGACCCAACTAAACACTTACGATGACTAACTCCTATAGCTCCGAGAGGGTTGAATTACCCCTAATAAAACATGGCTAATCCCTCCGCCGTGAGACAAAAATTAAAGGAAGATTTGTTTGAAACAAATTTAAAGTTTGTTTTGTCTAACGACACCACTGGAGCACATTAATTTATTAATCATCGGCTATTGGATGTCATATATTCTTAAAGAGGACGCTCGCTACATTTTTCCATTAGTAGCAAGGAATCTTTTACATGCACCATCCCACACTCAGGGTAGCACATACCACAGTCTTTGATGTACTAGTGGTGCACTGGCTGGAAAGAGAAACAGCCCAATGAGCTCATCAACGGGGATCGATCCCACACAGACCGCGCACTAAGCGAGAGCTTTACTCCTTTGTTAGAAACGGCAGCCGATTATCAAATCTAGATGAGCAATTATTAGTTATCTGTGGTATATATGACACTCTAGTGAAAGAAAGAAGAAACCGGCCACATCCATAAATGCTACTGTTGATGAGCAGCAAGGACTTTGTTATATTCGTGATGTCCCGTTGTAACTGGTTTCGGAAACAGGTCAACGGGTATCTATCCTGCGACCTACAGGCAGGGGCGGATCTAGAATGTTGTAAAGGGAGCACAAAACTGTAACAAGGCTATTTGAGTTTGTCGAAGGCAAAAGAGCCGAGATCCCAAAGGGCGCGAGTTCTGTTGGGGGTTCGGGAGTATCCTCCCCAGAATATTTTCAAACAAAGATGCTCCGAGACGAGTTTTCACGATCATTTAGTGTAGATTGTAGATGAAGAATTAAAAAACACCCCCCAAAACGTCTTTAAACGGGAATTGAGGGTCACAGGACCTCTTTGAACCCCCCTCTGGATCACACATTAAGGATACTATGACATCCAAATACATAAATAAATATTTTTTACGAAAACTTGCTTTCGTGTCTCCTAGCTTTACAAAATATGAAGCTTGGACATCTCTTAACTGGGATGTTGATTCGAAGTGCGTCTGTTTATTTATTGCTAATACAGACATTGTATTTTGTTTGGTGCCCAGCCATACTACCATTAGGGGGTAATAAAATAAGAAAGATGCTGAAGCTAAGTCTGCTTTGGATTTGCCTCGTTCCAGACTTGGTGTGGCTTACACTGATCTTAAACATGGTGTTAATTCAAATGATATATTTTTTTCACTTGGCAAGATGATTGGTTGGGAACAAGATTCATTCTGTGAAGCCAGTCGTGGAAGAGTGGCAGTCATCACATAAGGCGGTGCGGGAAGAATGAACATTGTCAGTGTACACTGACGGTTCACCACATATTGGTCGAGTGTGATCGTTTGGAACTCACGAGGAAACGTGATGCAATCATTTCGATTGCGTCCTCAACGCATTTTGAAAGTTTTACCAGGTTGACTTTTATTCCAAATTTTAATACGCACATGTACTTATTTGCGATCTTCAGATACTTAAACTTTTAATATGCTTGTGATATTTATACTTTACACAGCTAATGTTTTGAAAACATCATTGATCATCAACTCATTTATAGGTTTACCATTGTTTCACACCCAATAGCCGATGTATTTTTGTGTTGTAGTGTCGTTAAAGATTCATTCATTCATTCATTCATTCATTCATTCATTCATTCATTCATCCATTCATTCATCCGTCCATGTTTTTGTCTGAGATGTATTGCGAATACGAATAGGAATATATTTATTTGGATTGCCAATCCTTCCACAGCGTATTCCACACATAACCATACATATATACATACAACTATAAGTACACATCTAATTGTTAGTAGTGTGTAAAATATGTAAATGTAAATTACAAACCTAGCAGATAGTCTGTATCTGATGCTCTAACGTCGTCAAAGTCAACTTTCTTCCAAACATACCGGTAGGATTTTCCGATGGCTTTTTTGTTGTCCTTCCATTCCTGATTTTTTTTTTACAAAAAATACAAAAATAAATATAAATATAAATATATATATATATATATATATAATATATATATATATATAATACTCTTCAAAAAAAAAGAGTAGGGAAACTCTAATAAGAATTTACAATTGCCAAAATTGTAAGGTATATTAGCTGTGGGGAATGGTTATATGATAATAGTGAATTAATTGGGCAAACATTACAACCGGTAGTTCGGTATTACAGTAGGTTTTATGACCACCAAAGATCTTGAAGGACGATTGGGGTCAGAAGTGAAATTTGAAAGTTGACGTTTTTTATTACTAAATCACAAATTCAAACAATAAAAATTAGCAAAAACAAAACAATAACAAGTGTATGATCAACAGAATGAAAAAAGATTGACAGAAATAATGTTCCACAGTGATTAATCGACCTTCCTGGAAATTGTCAACATCGAGAATGACAGCCTACGCGGTGTGTTGATAAAGAGACCTGAACGTTTACTAAGATGTCTGTGGTCAAAGTTGATATTAACATTAATATTGCAGGTTCCCCTACGTTTTTGAAGAATATATATATATATATATATATATATATATATATATATATATATATATATATATATATATATATATATATATATATATTACAGGCCAACAAGACCTGTATACCCGAGCGCAACGTTTTCAAAGATTTTGTTAAAATGTCTAAACCGGAATCCTCTCAAAACGTTTCTTGATCCCAAATATTTCTAAATTCTAAAACGCTACCCTCTAAACATGATCATACAATAGATAGCTAGATAGCTAGCTAATTATAAAGATATATAAACAGACAACTAAAGAGATATAATGTAAGAAAGATAGATAAATAGACTGATAGAGAGATAGATACATATATCGATAGATACGTAGGTTGGTAGGTACGTTCGTACGTACGTACGTAGGTAGGTAGATAGATAGATAGATAACACATCAGCCTACCTGAATGAGATCACGCCCATCTGATCTTTGGTTACTGTTGATTGAATTAGTCTGGGGGTCAGTTTGATTATTAAGTAGGAATGAACGCCGCCCTCCTCCTAGAATCACCTAGTTTTAAAAACAAATTTCAATATACGATCTGGTAAAACGTCTATAAGGGACAAGTGTTACCATAACCACTTGTCTGTATATGTATCTAGGACATGTTAGATTTTCGCCCAGTACCATTACGGAGAGACACACCCAGAGACACACAGTCAGCGCATAATGATCACACATGCCAGTTACCTACAGGCTCTATTACAAGTAATAGCATGTAGTAAAGAGAGAAAGATAATTGAGAATTGGGTATAGCCAAGTTAAGGGACAAATACTGAATTTGTGGGACGGATCCTTCTAGAAAAATCACCTTAGTGGAACCTGACTATTTTCTTTCCCTATCCCGAACAGTGCACCACGGCTGGTATATAAAAGAGCGTGGTATGTGATGTCCTATGTGGAGAAAAGTGCACATAACAGATCCACTGATTCGATCCTATGACACATATATCTATATTTCTATTATTAAAAACTATGGTGTATATTTCACTATTACAGCCGTTTTTGATAATAATTATTGTAATTAGACATTACGTTGATTTTATTGCTACAGTGTCCATTTCCGTACTGTCCCTGGAGAGCAACATACACACATGCACTACAGCCTTGGCTTTAACATACAAGCCTTCCCTGGAGAACAAACATACACACATATAACTACAGCCTTCCCTGGAGAACAAACATACACACATACAACTACAGCCTTCCCTGGAGAACAAACATACACACATACAACTACAGCCTTCCCTGGAGAACAAACATACACACATACAACTACAGCCTACCCTGGAGAACAAACATACACACATACAACTACAGCCTACGCTGGATAACAAACATACACACACATACAACTACAGCCTACCCTGAACAAGAACAAACATACACACAACAGCCTACACACAACTACAACATACACCCTGGAGAACAAACATACACACATACAACTACAGCCTACCCTGGAGAACAAACATACACACATACAACTACAGCCTACCTACTGGAGAACAAACATACACACATACAACTACAGCCTACCCTGGAGAACAAACATACACACATACAACTACAGCCTTCCCTGGAGAACAAACATACACACATACAACTACAGCCTTCCCTGGAGAACAAACATACACACATACAACTACAGCCTACCCTGGAGAACAAACATACACACATACACACTACACAAACATACACCCTGGAGAACAAACATACACACATACAACTACAGCCTACAGATACACACACATACACACATACACACACAACTACAAGAACAAACATACACACATACAACTACAGCCTACCCTGGAGAACAAACATACACACATACAACTACAGCCTACCCTGGAGAACAAACATACACACATACACACATACAACTACACACATACAACTACTACAGAGAACAAACATACACACATACAACTACAGCCTACCCTGGAGAACAAACATACACACATACAACTACAGCCTACCCTGGAGAACAAACACACACATACAACTACAGCCTACCCTGGAGAACAAACATACACACATACAACTACAGCCTACCCTGGAGAACAAACATACACACATACAACTACAGCCTACCCTGGAGAACAAACATACACATACACTACACACACACACACACATACAACTACAGCCTTCCCTGGAGAACAAACATACACACATACAACTACAGCCACCCTGGAGAACAAAAACATACACTACACACACATACATACACACATACAACTACAGCACACCCTGGAGAACAAACATACACACATACAACTACAGCCTACCCTGGAGAACAAACACAACATACACACATACAAACACTACATACACACACCCTGGAGAACAAACATACACACATACAACTACAGCCTTCCCTGGAGAACAAACATACACACATACAACTACAGCCTACCCTGGAGAACAAACATACACACATACAACTACAGCCTACCCTGGAGAACAAACATACACACATACAACTACAGCCTACCCTGGAGAACAAACACACACACACATACAACTACAGCCTACACTGGAGAACAGAAACATACACACATACAACTACAGCCTTCCCTGGAGAACAAACATACACACATACAACTACAGCCTTCCCTGGAGAACAAACATACACACATACAACTACAGCCTACCCTGGAGAACAAACATACACACACATACACACACACACACACACACAACTACAGCCTACACTGGAGAACAAACACACACACATACAACTACACACAAACACACACACACATACAACTACAGCCACACACACACACACACACATACACACATACACATATAACTACAGCCTACACACACAGAACAAACATACACACATACAACTACAGCCTACCTGGAGAACAAACATACACACATACACTACACCCTACAAACACACACACACACACAACACACATACAACTACACCTGGAGATACAAACACACACACATACAACTACAGCCTACACTGGAGAACAACACATACACACATACAACTACAGCCTACTGGAGACACAAACATACACACATACAACTACACACATACACACACAACTACAGCCTACCCTGGAGAACAAACATACACACATACAACTACAGCCTTCCCTGGAGAACACATACACACATACAACTACAGCCACCCTGGAGACACAACATACACACATACATACACACACATACACACATACACACTACTACCCTGGACACACACACAACACACACACATACAACTACAGCACACCCACAGAACAACACACAACACACACACAACATACTACACCTACCCTGGAGAACAAACATACACACATACAACTACAGCCTTCCCTACACAACACACACATACACACACACAACTACAGCCTACCCTGGAGAACACACATACACACATACACTACACTGGAGAACACACATACACACATACAACTACAGCCTTCCCTGGAGAACAAACATACACACATACAACTACACACAAACATACACACATACAACTACAGCACACCCTGGAGAACACAACATACACACACACACACTACAGCCTTCCCTGGAGAACAAACATACACACACACACACACAACACACATACAACTACACAAACATACACACATACAACTACAGCCTTACCTGGAGAACAAACATACACACATACAACTACAGCCTTCCCTGGAGAACAAACATACACACATACAACTACAGCCTACCCTGGAGAACAAACATACACACATACAACTACAGCCTACCCTGGAGAACAAACACACACATACACACACACACACACACACACATACACACACTACCCTGGAGAACAAACAAACATACACACACACACACATACAGCCTTCCCTGGAGAACAAACATACACACATACAACTACAGCCTACCCTGGAGAACAAACATACACACATACACACTACAGCCTTACACACAACACACACACACACATACAACATACAGCACTACCCTGGACACACAAACACACACATACACACACACACATACACACATACACTACAGCCACCCTGGACAACAAACATACACACATACAACTACACACTTCCCTACAGAACAAACATACACACATACAACTACAGCCTTCCCCACACACACAACTACACACACACACATACAACTACAGCCTACCCCAACAAACACACACACACATACACACACACACACATACAACTACAGCCTTCCACACAGAACAAACATACACACATACACTACAGCCTTCCCTGGAGAACAAACATACACACATATACAACTACAGCCACACCACACACAACAACACATACACACACACAACTACAGCCTACCCTGGAGAACAAACATACACACATACACACACTACAGAACAAACATACACTTCCCTGGACACAAACATACACACATACAACTACAGCCACCTGGAGAACAAACATACACACACATACACTACAGCCTTCCCTGGAGAACACACATACACATACAACTACAGCCTACACTGGAGAACAAACATACACACATACAACTACAGCCTACCACACAGAACAAACATACACACACACACATACACACTACAGAACAAACATACACACATACAACTACACTGGAGAACAAACATACACACACAACTACAGCCTACCCACAGAACAAACATACACACATACACTACACACACACACATACAACTACAGCCTACCACACACACACACACACACACACACTACACTGGAGAACAAACACACACACATACACTACAGCCTACCCTGGACACACACACACACATACACACATACACAAACATACACACATACAACTACAGCCTACACACACACACACATACACACATACAACTACACACCTACCTACAGAACAGAACACACACACATACAACTACAGCCACACACTACACACACATACACACATACACACCCTGGAGAACAAACAACACACACACACACACACACACATACACACACACACTACAGCCTTCCCTGGAGAACAAACACACACACACATACAACTACAGCCACATACACAGAACAAACATACACACACACAATACACACACACACACACAAACATACACACATACAACTACACACCTGGACACAACACATACACACATAAACATACACATACACACACACACTACAGCCTACCCTGGAGAACAAACATACACACACACACTACAGCCACCTGGAGACACAAACATACACACACACACACACACTACACACATACACACATACACACACACAACATACACACATACACACTACACACACACACACACACACACACACACACTACACACCTGGACACACACATACACACATACAACTACAGCCTTCCCTGGAGAACACACATACACACATACAACTACAGCCTACACACACACACAACACACACACACATACAACATACACACATACACTACCCTTCCCAGAACACACATACACACATACAACTACAGCACACACCTGGAGAACAAACATACACACACACAACTACACACACCACACACACACACACACACACATACACACACCTACACAACTACACACTACACACACACACTACACAAACATACACACACACAACTACACAGCCACACACACAACACACACACACACACACAACTACACACATACACCCTGGAGAACAAACATACACACATACAACACACATACACACACCCTGGAGAACAAACACACACACACACAACTACAGCCTTCCCTGGACACAAACATACACACATACAACTACAGCCACCACACACACACACACAACACATACACACACACACACAACTACACACCACCCACACAGAACAAACATACACACATACAACTACAGCCTTCCCTGGAGAACAAACATACACACATACACTACAGCCACCCTGGAGAACACACACACACACATACACACACACACAACACAGAACAAACATACACACATACACACTACAGCCTTCCCTGGAGAACAACACATACACACATATAACTACACCTACCCTGGAGAACAAACATACACAAATACACACACAACGACTACACAGCACACCACACACAACAAACATACACACATATAACTACAGGCTACCCTGGAGAACAAACATACACACATACAGCTACAGCCACCCTACACAGAACAAACATACACACATACAACTACAGCCACACACCCACACAGACACAAACATACACACATACAACTACAGCCTACGCTGGATAACAAACATACACACACATACAACTACAGCCTACACTAGAGCAGAAACATACAAACATACAACTACAGCCTACTCTGGAGAACAAACATACAGATACAACTAGAGCCGTCCCTAGATAACAAAAATTCACACATACAACTACAGCCTTGCCTATAGAACAAACATACACACATATAACTACAGCATTCCCTGGTGAACTGAAACAAACATACACACACACAACTACAGCACACACTGGAGCACAAACATACACACATGCAACTACAGCCTACCCTATAGAACATACATACATACAAATACAGCCTTCACTTGAGAACAAAAATACACACATACAAATACACACACACACAACACACACTACACACAACACATACACACATACACACTACAGCCTTCCACACACAGAACACACACACACACACATATAACTACACACCACACACCCACACACAGAACAAACATACACACACACAACTACAGCCTACACTGCACAACACACACACACATACACACACACACAACACACACACCCACAGAACAAACACATCACACACACAAATACACCAACACACAGACACAAACATACACACACACAACTACAGCACACCCACACACACAAACACATACACACATAACTACAGCCTACCCTGGAGAACACACATACACACATACACTACACACACACTCGAGACAAACATACACACATACAACTACACCTACCCACAGACACAAACATACACACACACTACAGCCACCCATACACACAAACATACACACATACAATTACACACTTCCCTGGAGAACAAACATACACACATACACATACATCCTTCCCTGGAGAACAAACATACACACATACAACTACAGCCTACCCTGGAGAACAAACATACACACACACAACTACAGCCTTCCACACAGAACACACACACACATACAACTACACACATACACACATACAACTGGAGAACACACATACACACATACAACTACAGCCTACACTGGAGAGAACACACACACACACACACAACTACAGCCTACACTGGACACAAACATACACACATACACACACACACACACATACACACATACACACTACAGCACACCCTGGAGAACAAACACACACACATACACTACAGCCACCCACACACACACACACACACAACACAACATACACACATACAACTACAGCCTTCCCTGGAGAACACACATACACACATACAACTACAGCCACCCTGGAGAACACACATACACACACAACACACACACACACAACTACACCTACCCTGGACACACACACACACACACACATACAACTACACATACCTACCCTGGAGAACACACATACACACATACAACTACAGCACACCCTGGAGAACACACATACACACATATACACACACAGCCTTCCACACAGAACAAACACACACACATACAACTACAGCTACACTACACTGGACACTACACACACACACACATACACACATACAACTACACACACACACACACACATACACACACATACACACATACAACTACACACATACACACTGGAGAACAAACATACACACATACAACTACACACACACACCTGGAGACACAAACATACACACATACACACTACACACACATACACACACACACAAACACACACACATACAACTACAGCACACCCTGGAGAACAAACATACACACATACAACTACAGCCTACACTGGAGAACAACACATACACACATACACACTACAGCCTTCCCTGGACACACACACATACACACATACAACTACAGCCTACCCTGGAGAAGAACACACACATACACACACACACAACTACAGCACACCCTGGAGAACAAACATACACACATACAACTACAGCCTACCCTGGAGAACAAACATACACACATACAACTACAGCCTTCCCTGGAGAACAAACATACACACATACAACTACAGCCTACCCTGGAGAACACATACACATACACTACACATACACACACTACAACTACCTACCCTGGAGAACAAACATACACACATACAACTACACACATGGAGAACAAACACACACACACTACACACACTACACACATACACACACACACACACACACATACACACACACATACACACATACACACACACATACACACAAACACACACACACACAACTACAGCCTACCCTGGAGAACACACATACACACACATACACACACACACACATACACTGGACAACAAACATACACACATATAACTACAGCACACACACAGAACAAACATACACACATACACACATACAGCCTACCACACAGAACAAACATACACACATACAACTACAGCCTACCACACAGAACAAACATACACACATACAACTACAGCCTACCCTGGACACACACACACACACATACACACTACACCTACCCACAGAACAAACATACACACACACATACACTACACACCTACACACACACACACACACACACACATACAACTACAGCCTCACTGGAGAACAAACACACACACATACAACTACACACACTGGAGACACACACACACACACACACTACAGCCACACACACAGAACAAACATACACACATACAACTACAGCCTACCCTGGAGAACAAACATACACACACATACAACTACAGCCTACCCACAGAACACACACACACACACAACTACACTGGAGAACAAACATACACACACATACACAACACACACACACACAGCCTGGAGAACAAACATACACACATACAACTACAGCACACCCTGGAGAACAAACATACACACATACAACTACAGCCTTCCCTGAGAACAACATACACACACACACATACAACATACACACTACACCTGGAGAACAAACATACACACATACAACTACACACACACCCTGGAGAACACACACACACACATACACACATACACTACTTCCACACAGAACACACACACACACATACAACTACAGCCTTCCACACATACACAAACATACACACATACAACTACAGCCACCTGGAGAACAAACATACACACATACAACTACAGCCTTCCCTGGAGAACAAACATACACACATATACAACTACACACACCCTGGAGAACAAACATACACACACACACACTACAGCCTACTGGAGAACCTGGAGAACACAACATACACACATACACACTACAGCCTACCTGGAGAACACACATACACACACATACAACTACACACCTACCACTGGACACACACACACACACACACACAACTACAGCCTTCACACAGAACAAACATACACACACACACACACCTGGAGAACAAACATACACACTACACTTCCCTGGAGAACAAACATACACACACACAACTACACCTACTACA
>NC_054701.1:6873968-6928968 GCF_016097555.1 Gigantopelta aegis
CTGGGCCGCCTGCATGTACTCCTGTCGAGCTGCAGGAAACAGTCAATCAGCAGTCAGTAAACAGTCAGACAGACAGAGAGACTCTGAGAGTGCGAGTGCGAGAGAGAGAGAGAGAGAGAGAGAGAGAGAGAGAGAGAGAGAGAGAGAGACAGAGAGAGAGAGAGAGGGGGGAAGAGAGAGAGAGGGGGGGGGGGTAGAGTTCACACGCGCGCGCGCACACATAACACAGATTCACAGAATGTTGTAATTACTACTAACACTAGTACTAAAACTACTACTACTCCTACTACTATCACTATCACTACTACTACTACTATCACTACCACTACTACTTCAACTACTACTACTACTACTTCTACGTCGTCTACTACTACCACTCGCTCTACTACTACTATCAACACTACTACTACTACTTCTATCAACAATAATACTATACTACTAGTACTATCAACAACATTAATGCTACTACAATATCACTACTACCACTACTACCACTACTACTACTGCTACTAGTAGTATTACTACTACTGTTACTACTAGTAGTATTACTACTACTGTTACTACTACTACTGCTACTACTAGTAGTATTACTACTACTGTTACTACTAGTAGTATTACTACTACTGCTACTACTAGTAGTATTACTACTACTGCTACTACTAGTAGTATTACTACTACTGTTACTACTAGTAGTATTACTACTACTGTTACTACTACTACTGCTACTACTAGTAGTATTACTACTACTGTTACTACTACTACTGCTACTACTATTACTACTACTACTACTACTACTATTATTATTACTACTACTGCTACTATTACTACTACTACTACTACTCAAATTATTATTATTATTTATTTATTTATTTTGTTATTATTTATAATGAATTGACTACTATTCAGAATGACTTACTATCGCCTGAAATTCGCTCACAGCAGCAAATGAGGACAACTGACCACGCCCACAGCTTCATCTTGACCGGTGATGACCTGTACAAACATTCTTCAAATCTAAGTCATGGACGTTATTGCAAGTCGGGGCGGGACGCAGCCCAGTGATAAAGCGCTCGCTTGATGCGCGGTCGGTTTAGGATCGATCCTTGTCTGTAGCCCCATTGGGCTATTTCTCGTTCCACCCAATGCTCCACGACTGGTGTAACAAAGGCCGTGGTATGTACTATCATGTATGTTGGATAATGCATATCAAAGATGCCTTGCTGCTAATCTAAAAGAGTAGCCCCTGAAGTGGCGACAGCGTGGGGTGTCACGTGACAAGATGGTGGTCAAGAAATTTTCTCTCGCGAATTTACACCGGTAAATCAGTAACAAGTCTGTCCAATGAGTACCATTTCGCAAACAGTAGCACAAACGAACTTTGTAGATATTACAAAATCGCCAGAATACGGTAATCCCAATATACATCTGCTATGTCCTTCAAGTGAGATGCAACAGACCCATTACCAACCAGGTCCGCCATTGTCATGTCCGCCATTAACACCCGAACAACAACAACATCACACACAGACTAGGCCCATTCCATGAGTCCCAGAATAAACCACGAACAATAGTCGCCCACTTCGCCAAACTCAACGATAAAGACAGGGTTTTAAAGGCTGCGAGGAAGCTGGCTGGGAAACCATATGGAATCAGTGAGCAATACCCCCAGGAAATCTCTGAGAGAAGGAAACAACTGTACCCAATCTACAAACAAGCAAGGAGAAACAATAGGAGAGCGTTCCTTAAAGTTGACCGGCTTTTCATCGATGGAGAAGAAATATTCCCAGAAAAAGTATACTCCAGACTACCAACCAAGTACCCACCCCCAACACCTGTTGAAAGGAATTCATTGCCATCAAGAAAAAGAAACCGCCAAGACTCTCCCACCCAAAACACTTATCAAGTACCTATTATCCAAAGTGCTACTCCAGTTCCCACCAGCAACAGATTCAGTGGTATGCCAGTAGATGAAGCAACTGGCACCTAGGACAGGCCAGGAGGGATACATACTGTAAATAAACTTGGTGCTCACCCCACTTGTTCTGTCCCCATTATACAGGTAAACACCCACCCCATCAGTTTCCGTGTCAACAAAGAACTTCCTGTACAGACTGATAATCCTAGTGCCAACTTTATCTATCCCAAATATATCAGAAAGCACCCACCCCATAATATGTTGTCATAGTGACAGAGAACTTTCTGAGACACACAACTCCCTGTACAGAATTATAGTCCATGTTCTAATATACTAGGAAATGCTTACCCCTTATATCACCATGTTGACATAGAACAGTCTGTACATCATGAAAGTCAATATATAAATAATGTATGTAATTCCCCAAACAGTGTACATATTGCTACATCTAATAGGACTTATGGTACAGGACTGACCAGCACAGAACTGTTTGTTCACAATGACAGTCAACCTACTGCTAACAATGTACATGTATGTAATTTACAAAACATAGTACATGTTAATACTTACCCAGGCAATGTGGATAATCCACACACCAATGTATATAAATGTGATAGTACTATTCATAGGTGTGATTATTCTGATCCAGAATTAACTGAGCCTAGAAATATTCAAGATGCCAATGACACATGTAAATATCATAATAGTGTACATACTGATACTGTTCCCAGCTCTTACCACTCAAATCCACACACTTATATCAACCCAAAACATGATTATGCTGATCCTGATTTAACTGTACCTAGTGATATAAAAGATGTCAATTGTACATATAGTAAATATAATACTGAAAATGTAGATGCTACTCCAAGGTGTGTCCATACAAATACTGATAACAGGTTGGAAGCCAACACTTTAGATATTGATGATATGACTAATACTGCTTTGAACAGTGACTGCATTAAGTTGCGAATACTCAGTTTGAATGTCTGTGGTTTGAGCAGTAAACTAATTACACCTGATTTCTTATTATTAATATCAAAATATGATATATTAGCAGCCGATATGTTAAAAAATCTATTTTTAGACACAGCAGTCTCGACATTAGGTCACGCGCGGGTAAACAAATAACCGGAGTAAAAGGTCACGGAACAACAGGTGGTCCGGAGCAAGATGCAAATATTTACGAACTAAGTATCACGAAGCTAAAACTTTATACGCAAAACATAAAACTGCAGATAATAAAATG
The DNA here is from genome assembly GCF_016097555.1 of Gigantopelta aegis. Taxonomy (NCBI): domain Eukaryota; kingdom Metazoa; phylum Mollusca; class Gastropoda; order Neomphalida; family Peltospiridae; genus Gigantopelta; species Gigantopelta aegis. The sequence continues at coordinate 6,877,133 of NC_054701.1, forward strand.
AGATTAATAAATGCTAGTAAATCTTATAAGAAATCTATATTTAAAGCATATTCACAAAATAAATTTAAGACAGAAAAGAAAATGAGACAATTACGTTCAGATGACCCAAACGATTTTTACAAAATCGGTGTGGGAGCCGGTACGTATAGGCCTACCCAGGTGCGAACCCCGTACCTATCAAACAGAAAAGAAAAAGATTAATGGCTACTTTTTGTTTTGTGTTGTTTTAAACTCACCGTTTGAAAGTAACACAGATGTCCTGTTGGCGTTAACTGCACCGTCGAAATTCGTGTTGTGTGTTGCGCATTCAAGCCACCAACTCTGCTTGTGAATAGTCGCTCCACAAGTTACTGGTCACTGACGGATAGGTTGTATTGTACCAAAGAAGAAAGTTCAACTATTTACGGAGTAAATGCAACCGCGGTTCTGACTGGTAGTAATATGTGACATTGATTAGTTGTGCAAATAATGTTATTCATGATCATTGCCAATAAATAAATACACTTTCACTTGGATACAATGTACACACTAGAGGTTGAAACCAGTGCAAAGTACCCCCAAACAAGGAACTGTGATTTTCAGCAGAAATGAGGAGCACACTACAGATATCTGGATACACCCCATTTACCTGTTTATAACTCGAGAGCACAATTCAGCTATATAGGCACAATAATTCAGCTATATGGGCACAGCTTAGCCATCCGGGCACAGCTTAGTTGGAAGGGCACAACTCAGTTCTCTGGGCACAACTAAGGTATCTGTTTACAACGCTAGTATATGAATTCCACGCTGATCAAAACATGGGTGGCAAATTCGTTGTATCGTTGAATAGGTAGAATGCTTTCGGTTACAAGTTGTTGGTTTTTTAAGTTACATTTTTTTTTTTTTTTTAGTCGCAAACGTAAAGGTGTGCGTGCACAAACAGAGCACTCTTCAAGAGAAAGGGGCGACATAATACTATTTTGATGTGTTGTCTGTCTGCAATCGACTCTTAATCAGTCACGGCTAAACCAAACCCTAGCGTGTTGTTTATAATTTTAAAGCTCAGGGGCGTGCGCAGGAAATTTTGCAGGGGGGGGGGGGTCGAGGTGTCTGGCGAAGCCCGTGGCGGGTGGTCTGGGGGGCCCTCCCCCCGAACATTTTAAAAAACTGACCCCTTCTAGGGCTATTCTGAGGTGTTTTCTGCTGGCTAGCTGAGCTGCTTTCTGACCACATTGTTTTGGAAAGAAATTACATTAAAAATCGGGATATGAAAAAAAAATTCGCCTTGAGCAGGGGGGGGTTCGACCCCCCCCCCTGCTCACGCGCCTGACGCTACACATATGTAGATAACGTTGGGCAGAAAAAGTATTTGTAAATTATTAGGCAGCCTTTAGAGTGACGTAACAACTAGTGATCTATTTTCCATGACATTTCTGACGGCATGACTAATTAGAAGTGGAAGGGCGTTCTGACACCACATACAAAGAATATGAAATTTGTGTAAAACGTTTTATCGGCCTCAGTGGTATCGTGGTTAAGCTATTAGATATAAGAGAGAGAGATGGGGGGGGGGGGGGGGTAGTGGTCTTAAACCTACCAACTGTGTCGTTAAAACTAGCTCTGGGTGGGATAGCGTGCTTGTACCTTAATTGAATATAATCACGAAAATAAGTTGAAGTGAATAAATGAATTTAAATTTTGCTAATTCTTACATTGCCACCTGTCGAATCGCTTACTTTCAACAAAGTTTTCAACATCGTCAGGAACGTAGTTAAGGGCGGGGTGGAGTGGGGGAGGCAGGAATATTTCCCCGGCCCAGACAATGTCAGGCCACAATGACAGTAGCTAGAGTGTCCTCTATCCGTGTTCTGTTTGCAGGCGAGAAAACCGCTTGATTGCTTCGCGGGTGGTCTGGGGAGGTCTTACACGATAGCATTTTTAATAATACTTAAATAGTGGGTGTGGTTTCAGACCAAGTAAAAACAAAAAAGAAAGAGTGTGTGTGTGTGTGGGGGGGGGGGGGGGGGGCTGCATTTTTTGGGGAGCAACTATTTCTCTGTCCACCCAATTCGTTGCGTATGGAAGCGTATTGCTACCACGCATAAATAATGATGATGATGACGATGATGCTGATGATTATGACGATGATGATGATGATGATGATAAGTGGTAGCAATATGCTTGCGTATTACGCCATAAAGTTACGACAGAGATCGAAGTGAATTATTTAATTACTAATAAATTCTCTTCATCCGACTATTTTTTCGTGCTGGGGTCAAGTTAAACATTCATTCATTTATTCATTCATTCAGTCAGTTATTTATTCAGTTATTCATTCATCCGACTGTTTCTAATAATTTACTTTGACGGTACGCCACATTTTGGTGAAGTGCAATCATCTGAAGGAAACTAAAAAAGATATATTTGGTTGAAGAAATGTGATGAAATAATTTCGTTTCCATCTTCAACTTTTGTTGCAATTTCTTCGTAATACTGAATTTTAAATTTTATGTTTCTGTGATATTTGTATTTGTTGTACAGTTCTTTACACTGTGTTTTAACTTACCTCTTCAATTTGTATCTTGATAGTGTTCGTCATTTAATTTTTGTATCTACCATAGTTTGACACCAATTGCTGATGTATTTTTCGTGCTGGATGTCGTTAAACATTCATTCAGTCAGTCAGTCTCTAAGAACGTTTCTTCAAGTACAGTTTCAAACAATGAATGAATGAATGAATGAAAGAATGAATGAATGAATGTTTAACAACACCCCAACACAAAAATTAGACATCGGTATCAAAAGTAAGTACTTGAATATGATTCAGTTTCAGCTTATGGCAAACGTGGATCGACGATCTGCGTTGACTCAGTCTGTCCGGACTTTGTGGTGTAAAACATTTTTATATTGGTATTCAAAAGCGTTACCTCCCCGGATTATGGGCCTACTCACCTCAAATCGCCTAAAAATACCTGGTGTTGTTTTTTGTTGTTGTGTTTTTACATACGTGTTGGGTTGTTGTTTTTTGGAAGGGGGTTTTGGGGGAGGGTTTTTTTTTTTTTTTCTTTTTTGTTCGCTTCATATTTGGTGTCACAATTTACAATTTTCACCAACGTGGATGTTTTATTTGTTGTTGTTTTTTCACTTTTAAAACTAATCTAAAATAGTGTTACATTATTACACTGTGCATTAGATCAAAATATATCTAAAATAAAGTTGTGATTATCACTTAAGGGGTTGTTGTTGGTTTTTTTTTTTTTTTTTTTTTGTTTTTTTGAAAAGAACCAGAAAAAGAGGATACAAAAAACTCAAAATATTTGACATTGACGGGTTATGAACGTAACATGCATGTTATGTCAAAAAATTCAGCACCAAGCCCTCAACAATTTCTACAGAGCTAGGAAATGATTAGTAAATCATTTATTTCGAAGAACTATCTGATACAACACTGGCTTTGTAACATGAAATATATACATTGTGAAATAACATAATTACTGACCAAGCTGTTCTGATTTCATTTTTGTATCCTGTTTTCCTCCCTTACGTTTGAACGGACAGAGTACTAAAAATAGATCTGTGTTTTGAAGCGTTACCCCATGGCCCACCAACAGAAATGCGACACGTGCAAAGTTAAACATAGCCGCCTACGTCATTGAGCGTTGCTTCCGTATAACAGCATAATATTATAGGGTAATGTCATGGTTTGTGTCCAAGTAGGTTACGTTAAGAACCCTGTTAGGTTTATTTTACAGAAACCGCGATTTCTTTGAAAGTAATGCAATATATTGTAGAATATCTGTATATTCAATTTTCACAACATGGCTAAAAAGGTTGTATCTAACTGCATCAAACTGCGATTTCATGTGCGTTAAATTGTTTGATAGGACAACACTACTGTATATAGCCCAATAACTCTTTAGTTGCGTTAATGCCCAACTCGAACTGGAAGAATTTGTTTATGAACATACGTTATATGCTTTACCTTCCTTTGTGCATTTTCATTTCCCCGAAGGTGTCTAAAATAAAGCCTGGCAAACGATTTCTGGAATTCCTTCGTTTTTCAAGATGGCTCAATTGTCACACTTTGGTGACACCATTTCATGGATTGATCCATTTATTACACAAGTTTAAGGTGCGTAAGATTAATGCACCGTGATACCTACATGAGTACACAAACTTATAAAATCATTATATATTAGAAACAGGTGTGAAAAACACAATAACAAAAGATGACACGGAAAACTAACGGTTATTACGCGACCATCAAAATAGTGTATGGAGCATTTTAACATAAGCAAAAATCGATAAAACTACATCAAAGCACAATATCATGGGACAAAACGTTCATCCTCAATTTATCTCAGACATTTTAGAAACGAAAATAATATATATACTCAGGCCGACCAACTTTCCGGAATTTTCCGAAAAATCCGGAATTTTCATCACGAAAATGTTATTCTGTTTCAAGGTCATTTTAAAGTCATGTCCAAAAATATGCTATGTTTTACATGTTTTGTTATATGCATACATCTAGGTTCCATTGTTAATGATCATTTAAGAAATGAACGTGAAAATATTTGAGTTTCATGCTAGTATGAAACGCAGAACCGCTTTACACACTGTATGAATGTTTCGTGACTTAAAGTAATGTACTCTAGGCCCTCGTCATCTTTTAAAAACAACAGAGATTCTTTAGACAGCTGGGTGTGGAATTCCAAGCCGCGTGTGACGAAGTGAATTGATATCAAGTACCACAAGCGGAATTGCAATATTTCGGGTGTTTCGTCACTCCAAAGGTAATTGTTGATTTTATTTAAGTCGGAACTACCAATTATTGGTTTATGTTTCGTTGCACGCGATGTTCCGGATTCCATCATGACTTTCAGTTTACCGTTCAGTAAATCATTTGCTTTTTAAAACTCTTTATCTTTCACAATATCTATGTTCCTATCACTGTCATGCAAATGCCTGTTTAGAGCCCCTCTAATGTTTATTAAAGTGTTTTTATGGTATTCCCCGACTTGTTTCTCGGGCAGCCTCCCTTTTCTCCCTTCGATCACCAGTGGTGCTGTTGACGCGTAAAACGACCTCAGTAACAATGCCAGTGTTGTCGCCTCTACCGTTGTGAAATCTGGACAGGGGATGCCACCCTCGACACACCATGCTGAAAACCAAGTACGGATGTATATAGAAAAATCTTCAGTTTAGCGGGAAAGGGGGTGTGTCCGGTGTTAGTGCCTAGACATGTAAATATATTATATATTTTTAGTTATTTATAAACAAATTTAAAAGTATTGTTGAAAATGTTTAGTCAGTGATTTCATTTTGTTTTAAATGCATAGGCTACTCTTCTCACGACATCGCGGGCTGCACGATATCACATTTGCGTAAACAAATAAATGGATTTATAATTAAAAAAAAAAAAAAAAAAAAAAAAAAAAATGTTGTCTTTTTAGTTTCATTAAAAAAAAAAAATTACCTTCAAAAACATTCATGCCCCATTTTGTGTTTCTTTTAGTAGATGTTGATTGCCGTTTTTCTTCCATTGCTTTCATTTCCATTTCTGTAACTTTTGGAAACCATCCCAAACGACACTTTTCTTCTGATTGCACTACTAAATTGTTTCTGCCACTTCTGATAAAAGTTTATCTAGTTCTTCATCAGACTCGATTTTATTTTCTTCAAACAAATTGTACATGTCTAAACACGATAACTGTTTGTGTTGTTGCTGTGTTTGTATTTGTTGTTTTTTGTTGTTGTTGTTTGTTTTGGGGGGGGGGGTGTTAAGCAGACAAGACATAACCTGTATTAATTTATAAAATTCTAACAATTTAATAAAAATAAAATATCATCTAAACATATATTATGTGTCTTTTCTACCACCTCATCTCTACTACCATTTTTCCATAGACATCATAACAGCGGACAGCGCGTCTATATACACTCAGCTCAATGTTTTGAACTCTTCAAAGATAATCTTACCTCTACTCTTGAAGTAATATCGGAATGTGAAGGTAATAATACTAATTTGTGGTGAGGGTCCTGTGGACTAACCCAACTTTATGTAGTACTGATAATGGTATCTTTTTCAGTTATATCTAATTTGTCAGAGAAAGACATCAGAATAATTTATTCCACACAGTTACAGAGCTAGTTATTATGAGGTAGAGTATGTGGTAATAAAAAGCTGTGTGCAGCCAACACGTATTAAATGGGAAACAAACATAAATTAATGCACGACTGGGCCAGAATAAAAGTTTCTTGGGGAATACAAATTAGACATCCACACAAACATTTTACACGTACCTATAGATACCCATATTAAGTGTAGAGTATTTGAAGAAACTTGGGTGTGTCTAGTCAAAATGATTATCTTAATAATAGACTTTTCATTCTATTTCAACATTTTAAGACTTGGAAAAACATTTCTAATACAGTGTACTATATTTATTCGATCAAGCCTGTGACGCCAACCTAATCTGCCTTTTCACCAAGAAAAAGGTGAAAAAATAAAAATACCACAGGGGATATTATTCATTATAACCCATTAGCCCGAGTACTCTGACTGTAACAGAGCTAGACGGACATGTTGGACATGAATACGCTCTCATTACAGCCAGAGACCAAGCTATGTATTTTTGTGGCAATTGCCGACAACCAAAAAGTTGTCAAAGATTTCCGCTCTGTATATTTGTATATAATTTATATTATAGGAAGTTGTGTATCTACTTGATTTTCATTCATGACACCTCCTTACAATATGTATTACCATTGTAAGGCAATGATTTGAGGATCCCCAACCATGACATTGTCTGTTTGATCTGGGGCAATTAAAAAAGAAAAAATAATAATTAACTATCCAGAACCCAATTTCATGTAGGCTTTACTCAAACAAATAACATGTGAAATGTTACTGAATAATAGTCTAGGTGGAAACCCCTGTTTCATATCAATTTTATTATCATTATGTCATGGCTTACATTGGATGACAACTTTCAGTGGACTAATTTTTAGTCATTCAAAGCATAACACAAATTTCAGTACCCAATGTTCCAAGTACAATCTGATATTCACTTGTATCTCACAACTTCAACATCTGACACATTGACACTTATTACTTTTTTTTTACTAAGGAACAATCATCATGAAACATAAAAAAGTTTGTTTCATCATCTGAATACGAATCTGGCACTTTTCTTATTGTTTCCATTTTGTAGTCTGCTTGTCCTGTCCCAACAAGACAATAAATCAGGTTCTATCCATAAAAACATGGAATGGCTTCTAGCTTCAGTCTTTAAGGAACCGTACTAGTTCTGTACCTGAAATGCAAAATTCAATTATAATACAAATGTATTCATGTAGCTAAGCTTAATATGTTTTGCACTTATTTTTAAATCAACAAATAGGAAACAACAGGAATGTCTGTTTAAAAAGCCTCCGCAGTTCCTATAGTATAGGTACTTTAGTACTTAGTATTTGACATACATGTATGGTATTTTTGGCACTTGGACTAGTGAGAAAAGAAACTTACAGCTTTTACACAGCCAAATCTATCAAATATACACAAAATAATATTAAAATAATATTTGGGTGGAGGGGTGTTGTTGGGTTATTGTTCCTTTTCTTTCCTTATTTATAAATCTTTAAAAAATGTGAAATAACTCGGGCAAACTGGTAACAAGGGCAAAACAACACCATAAAAGATGTTATAAAAATATAACATTATAATTTATATAGTACAATACTATTACTGGAATCAGTATAAAGATGCCGGGAGGAGGTGGGGGGGGGGGGGGGTGATTCTGTACAAACAAATATAATACATGTATATCCTACTCCCCCCCCCCAATAACACCCCCACTATCCAAATATGATTTTAAATGTTTTATTATTATATGCATGGTACACATGTATGTAAGGTTATATGGTTAAGGACAACACAGATAATGAGAGAGGAAACCTGCTTCCACCACACAATGGGCTATTCTTTCTGATGGGCAGCAAGCAATCTTTTATATATGCAGTATCCCACAGACAGGATGGTACATACCACAGCCTTTGTTACACCAGTTGTGGAGCATTGGATAGAATGAAAAATAGTCCAATGGACCTATTGCGGAAATCAATATTAAACCTACCGCACATTAGGTGATTGCCTTACCACTGGTCTATGTCCTGGCTCTATATAAAATATTGAGAGGCTCCGTATTACAATTTGATTGGCTGCACATTACAATTTGATATCCTTGCATTAATTATGCAAAGATTAATTGTAGGATTGATTAATTACATGTGTACTTATAATTGACAAGTAGGCTGGACTTAAATAATGTAAAAGTGATGAAAAAATAGCACATGCAAACTGATAATATTAGTGATAGAGATAGTGTGCCTTTAAGCAAAAAGAAAAAAAAATCATATCATCGTGTTATTAATATTTTATATTTTAGCATTACCTAAACTATATTCTAACAGAATCTACAGGAGAAAATATTAAAATAAAAATCATATCATCGTGTTATAAATATTTTATATTTTAGCATTACCTAAACTATATTCTAACAGAATCTACAGGACAAAATAGTAAAATAAAAATTCAGTAGGACTTACATGTTTATAATCTTCTGTCACAGAATATATGCAGTCTGTAAAAACAAACAACACTGACGGTCGACTTTGTGTCATTTGTCTTATCTCATAGCAATAATCCGTCTTTTGTTTTACAATATCTTGTCACTTGGAAAGTTTCCTTCTTCCGTGGTATGAGGAACACAAAAACACAAAGAAGGCATTATTTATAGAACGTTTTACAAAATGTTATAGAGGTCAGGCCCTTTATAAGGGCCCTATGGGCAACCTAGGGAGACACCACAGCATCGTAAAGGTCTAAAATTAACGAGCTACTCTCGATTCACTAATATCAAAACCTATATTAGCTCGGCCATTTACCTTTCGTCCGACCGTTCACAATTGCGCCAAATTCCCTCAATCAAAATTGCGCACCCTTTTCTCTTTGGCATTTAACTGCTCCATTCAAATTCCATAGCACCACCACCACCCCCACCCGCCTGCTACCGATTTGATCGGGCTGCTGGTGCTCCCTTGCACCTGCCAGTGCAGGCGGTCCCTCCTCTCCCTTCTCCCCACTTTTCCTGTCATGGACGGAGGAGCCGGCCAAGGCCGGCTCTTGTGCCCACGACAGGCGTGCGCTACAACAGCGTGTTCTGAATGTGCACGTAAAACCCTATGACATGACATGACAATGTTATAGACACAAAGTCGTTTACTTCCTTGTTTTTCATAGTGTCACGTGGGACCCTGTTGTTGCGTAACGCCACCTACCGAGGAGTTGGCGCACCTTTAACGCCCATTGAATTGTGTTTAATGAAGATTCAAAACACTAACCTAATTAGAGCATATGCTATTTTAATATAAAATAAATGAATATTAATATGAAAATGTCCAGGTTGCCCACATTTATCATCCTAATTTTTTAAAGATCTGTTATCTATAACAAGCCAATCGCCATGCATAACAATAATATTAATTTAAGAACTGACCACAATTACGGTTTGTATGACTCCGCTTAGGGATGGGAAAGGGATGGACCATGGTATAAATGTGTTTTGGTTCATCAATATAAACACAATAAGGACCTTTCAACTAAACAGATTACCGCAAAGGGTGTAGATAGAATGGAAATTTAATTTAATTACCCGTATATCAAATTAATTAGATATAGGCCAAACATGTATTTTCATCTTTACAGTTATTGAAACCCAGTGCTCATCCGTGCACAAGTGTGAATGATACGGTCAAGGTCGCCGTGAACTGGAATAGCTGAGTGTAAGTCAGCAATTTGTATAGTTTAATTACGTCGAATGGCACAGAACAACACTAATTGTAAATAATATATGTGCTATATATCTGAGTGTAAACCACAAAATCAAATCTGACATATTGCTATCTGATTTCTACAGACCACTGGTGTCACTGTAAATATGTTAGGACACAAGTAAATTATGAATTATTAAGTTCACTCAATATGTAAAAAAAATTCTTCGATTGATTCAGTTATCGAACCTCTAAAGCTGTATTTAACCATTTTTACTTGAAATGTGACCTTGACGTTTTCGCAAAACAAATGGCTATATGTACATATGTTAGGATATAAGTAAACACATTATGTATTATTAAGTCAGGATTAGCAATGGGTGAAAAGAAAACTTCACCAAACAATGAACAAATAGGAGAAACCCAGATTTAAAAAAAAAAAACCCAAACAAACAAAACCCAAAAAAAACCCAACACAATATTAATTATTACATTTAATTATTTCGCCAAATGAAAATAAATTTTTCCAACTTCTTTTAAAATGTGCAACTAGTGAATTTGGCGAGTGCCACAGCTAGCTCTGTAAGTTCAGTCAATATGTACATGTATTTCTTGGATTGGTTCCGTTATCAAACCTATGAAGCTGTATTTAACAATTCTTGATCTTTGACCCTGACATAATGGGTAAATATTTTAGTATAAACATAAATACATTATGTATTATTAATTTCACTCAATATGTACAATTTGTTCTTGATTGATTCCATTATCAAACCTCTGAAGCAATATTGAACTATTCTTGACCTTTGACTCTGACATGTGACCTTGAAGTCAGAAAAAAACAAAAACAACAAACAAACAAACAAACAAACAAAAACAAAATATTTTTAAAATGTAGCGGGTTGGGGGTTATAGACTGCGTTGAGCGAAGTTTATATGGGGCCATGTTCCCCCAGAAAATATATTTCAATTTTTAATCTTGGTCAGGGAAGGGTTTCGACCCCCAATACCCTCCTCCCTGCACATGCGCCCGTTTCCTCTCTTAGATTATATGTCAAAATTACCAAACGTTTGACATCCAAAAGCAGATGATTATTAAATCAATATGCTCAAACACTGATGTCGTTAAACAAAACAAACTAACTTTACCCTCTCCAAACGAAATAATATTTATTTGAATTTGTCGATTTTACCACACGTAAAATTAAAAATTGAAAACGGTCATTTTCTACTTTAGTATATTTTATTAAAAATATATACATGATCAATGTGTTATACAAACTAAACTTTGAAAGTTCTACTAACACTTTATAAAATATTAATTCTTAAATAGGAAGGTTGTCGATAGTACGTTGTCAAGATCAAAACCGGTTTTAACGAAAGAATAGTACGTATCCTCAACCGAACATTCTTTGTACAGCGCAAGAATTCTCCTTTAATTTTTCGAGACGAACCCTACAATTTCAAATCCGCAAAGGCGCCTGTTAACTGAAATTGACAACAGGTTGTCGTTTGTGGGTTGCCGAGCAATGACCGCACAGCCGACGAATCGAGCGTATACTTTTGACGTTTTCCGTCCATAGCGAACACACACAATTTTTGTTTAAAGTGCAGTTGAACTTGTATTTCATATTTGTGCATGCTATTATTATATGGTAACCAGACACTGTAACTTTAAGAAGTAATTGTAGTTTTGTAAATTATACTTAGTATTAAATATAAATCTGTGTGAAGAATTAGACAAACGTTATTTAGTTTAGAATAATGCTGTCTTATTTAATAGTTGGATTATATATGCAGTTATATCTAATAATTAAAGTACAATTATAATAAACCTTGTGGTAGCTTAATGATTAATAATTAATATCATTCATTTAGCATGTCGGTAAAACATAGAAAATGCCTGTATTTGTTTATATTATGTATGCTATGTAACAGTTGTGATTCATGTTTTAGTATTACTTTATTTGTTTTATAGTTATCTGATCAAGACCTTCAATCTCTGTGTCGCCCTTACGCCCACAGCGAAATTTAGACTATTGTTTTGTTAGTTTAGAGCAGTATATTCTGTGCTGTGTACTGTGTAAATGTGTATTTTTCATTATATTGTCAATGTAACTTAGTTTAGATTATTTATTAATGTTTAGTTTTATACATTGAAAATATGTTACCATGGGTTATTTATTAATGTTAAATTAATAAATATTTAAAGGGACACTCCCGAGTTTGCTGCAATGTTTAAGATGTTATCGACCAACAGAGACTTTTTAACGACTGTAATTACATATCAAATATATTTTTCTGCATAAAATATTAGTGGCTGTATATTAAACGTGTTTCTGATCGTTCTAATATATGTATCAGGTTACATTTTATTTTATTTCCTAAAAACTATTTTTTCGTACGTATGAAATTATTTGAAGACCAAATCTAGTTTGGGCTTCCTACAAATATTATGACGACCATAAACACATTGAATATACAGACACTGATATTCTAAACAAGAAAATATATCTAATATGTAAGTTTAATCGCAGGAATATTTTATTAGTCTGAAACATCTTACAATGCAGCAAACTCGGGAATGTCCCTTTAATTATATGCTTGGAATAGCGCTTATTCAATTAGTATATCTAATTGTGTTTTTCTCTATCTAATCAAGAGTATTATATATATATATATATATATATATATATATATATATATATATATATATATATATATATATATATTATAAACATACTGCTGAGAGTATATGTGTATAATTTTAGTATCGTTTTATGCGGATGTATGTATCATCGTGTTTTATATATTTTAAGATCATTGTTTTGTGATAGACTATCCTCAGTAAAGAACCCTGTTGACGATCAGTGATAGTAACAAAAGAAAATATATTATATATGACTTATTTCACTCAATATGTACAATTTTTCTTTGATTGATTCTGTTATCAAACCCCTGAAGCTGTATTTAACCATTCTTGACCTTTGACCCTGACATGTCACCATGAAATGATGAAGTTGTCAGAAAAAAAATGGATATATGTAAATATATTAGGGTAGACATAAATACATTATGTATTATTAATTTCACTGAATATGTACATGTTTTTCTTGGACTGATTCCGTTATTAAACCTCTGAAGCTGAATTTAACCTTTTGACCTTTGACCTTGACATGTGACTTTAAAGCTGTCAGGAAAAATGGCAGCAAATATTTTTGTTTGAAATCTGCGAGGCCTAAGCTTCAACATGGTGTATGTTGCCTGCTTTATTCACTAAATTCCCACAGGAGATTATATCCTGACGACTGATCCTGGACTAAAATATGTCACATTATTTCCAGTTCAATAAGTTTATTTTTTTTGCGCATGAAAATACTTTTATCGCAAATTTGAATGCTATCGCCTATTGTCCCGACATTTTATCTGACGGAATCCGTAATCGACCCAAAAGTGACTTTCTGAGCAGACGGAATACAAGTATCAAGTAGGTCCTACCAGACAGACTGCATCCTATCAAACTAGTAAATGATTACCTTTATTAACTCATATCTACTTTCGTTCTCCATCTTAGTTTCGTGCTTATATCTAATTAAGGTTCAAGCACGCTGTACTGGGCACACACCTCAGCTATCTGGGCTATCTGTCCAGGACAGTTGGTTAGTTGTTAGTGGTCAGTGAGAGAGAAGTCGATGTAGTGATCTTACACCTACCCATTGAGTCGTTAAAACTCGCTCTGTGTTGGAGCCAGTACCAGGCTGCGAACCCTGTATCTACCAGCCTTATGTCCGATGGCTCAACCACGACACCACCGAAGTCGGTTCATATTTACTGCAAACACCTCGGCACCACAAAACACACTAAATATACAAATGAGCAATCTAATCTACACGATTATCGGCCTTGGTGATATCGCCCATGAAGTTTCCTTTCTCAATATCTGTATTGTCCTTAACAACTGTGGTCGTCTGCCATTCTAACTGAAACCGGAACGCGCCGGAAGTGGTTAGTGGTTAGGGGACGTAACTCTGCCTATTTGTTCTCGCGAATTTCTAAAAGAGGTTATATGTCCAACGCCATATAACCGTAAATAAAATGTGTTGAATGTATCGTTAAATGAAACATTTCCTTCCTTCCAGTTGTGTCGTGGTTAATTCATCGGACATAAGGCTGGTAGGTAATTGGTTCACAGGCACTCAGTGGGTAGATGTAAGACCATTACACCGACTTCTCTCAATAACCACTAATAACAACTAATGACTAACCCACTGTCTTTGGCAGACAGCCCAGATAGCTGAGGGACAGGGCAAAAAAGATGAAGGTATAGCGGTGACAAAAGAGATTTCAATAGAGCACATTGATTCATTAATCATCAGCTATTTGATATCAAACATTTGGATGGCCACCTTTCTGCTGTTAAAATTTTTACGACTGTCCAGTTGCTAGTCTGAGCGCTTTTACAACTCGATTCTCGTCGTATAACTTATTAGTTGTTAATGTGAGCACACCTGTTGAATTGGCCTACTTCGTTGTAACAGTTGACAGCCCTTTCCTAGTATTAGAGAGAAAACCCGCGACATTTTTATATGCACCATCTCACAAACAGGATATACCTTTGATATACCAATCGTGGTGCACTGGCTAGTTCACTGATTGGCCCAAGGACGGGGATCGATCCTCGACCAACCGCACACTATGCGAGCGCCTTACCACTGAGAGATTTTCCACCCAGTAACAAAGAGATGACTTGGCGATATTTGAGCAGAATTTGTTATTTGTGACAAATCTCATATCAGGATGACAAATCTCATATCGGGGTGACAAATCTCATATCGGGGTGACAAATCTCATATTAGTGTGACAAATCTCATATTGGTGTGACAAATCTCATAACGGTGTGACAAATCTCATATCGGGATGATAATCTCATATCAGTGTGACAAATCTTATATCGGGGTGACAAATCTCATATCGGGGGACAATTCTCATATCGGGGTGACAAATCTCATATCGGTGTGACACAACTCATATCGGTGTGACAAATCTGATATCGGTGTGACAAATCTCATATTGGAATGATAATCTCATATCTGATCAGAGTGACAACTCTTATATCGGGGTGACATCTCATATCGGGATGACAAATGTCATATTGGGGTGACAAATCTCATATCGGGGTGACAAATCTTATATCTGGGTGACAAATATCATATCGGGGTAAAATAACGTGACGCTAAACAAAAGTTCATCGTTCAAGTTTGTTTTGTTTAACGACGTCACTAGAGCACATTGATTTATTAATCATAGAAAGAAAGAAATGTTTTATTTAACGACGCACTCAACACATTCTATTTACGGTTATATGCCGTCGGACATATAGTTAAGGACCACACAGATATTGAGAGAGGAAACCTGCCGTCGCCACTTCATGGGCTACTGTTTTCGATTAGCAGCAAGGCATATTTTATATGCACCATCCCACAGACAGAATAACATATACCACGACCTTTGATTTACCAGTCGTGGTGCACTGGCTGGAAAAAAAGTAGCCCAATGGGCCCACCGACGGAGATCGATCCCAAACCGACCGCGCACCAAGAGAACGCTTTACCACTGGGCTCCGCCCTCATCGGCTAGTGGGTGTCAATCATTTGGTAGTTTTTATTTATATTAGCAGTCTTGGAGAGGAAACCCGCTACATTTTTCCATTACTAACAAGGGATATTTTATATACACCATGTTACAGACATAATAGTACATACCAGCCTTTGATATACTACCAGTCGTGGTGTACTGACTGGAACGCGAAACAGCACAACGAGCTTACAGAATAGGATCGATCCTAGACCGACCGCGCATCAGGCGACAGCTTTATTGCTGGGCTATGTCCCGCCCCGCGAGATTATCAAAACGCATCACTGACGTAAAGGTCTACCTACTGATAACGGAATCGTTCATAGCCTTTTCACGTTTTGTTTCTCGTTTATCACCCCGAGCACAGCTGTTCAGGATTTATCGTAGCAGGCTCATTCACTACGATTGTTCAACCTGTAATCAACACACATTATTTCCGCCAGTTGTGGCGGTCGATAATGATGTATGATAAACGTAGGCAAGCCACCTGACATAATAACAGGATTTCCAGCAGAACAGAAAAAAAGGAGAGAAAAAAAGAGTTAATTATATGTTTCGGATGTGTGTTTTTCTTCTTCTTCTTCTTCTTCTTCAACATAACACATTCACGTCAATTTTGTTGTTAAATTGCAGTCGTAAAAATACCTATTTTACGATCTCATACTTTATTGGTAAGATTGTATTGTACACGAAATACTTGAACAAGTGGGTTTCTTGTCGGTGTGTTCACTAATTGTCGGAATGTAAATAAATACGAGTTGTGTATGATTTTATTTTTGTTTTGATTTGTTTTTGTTTTGTTTTTGTATTAGTGGGGGTGTGGGGGTGTGGGAGGGGGTGTCTTTCTTTTTCTTATTACGTTTTTGTTTTATAGTTGTATTATTATTATTATTTTTTTTTTTTTTTTTTTTAAATTAAGTGTTACCAACTTTTCCAAATGACAATCAGCTAAAAATTTAAAGTCAAAGCTTGGATACTAGTGATCAATGTCGGAGGCGTATGGTTAAGTGATCGCCTACTAAGGCATATTTTTCACCTAGACTAGTTTCAGCCTGTAAAAATGGACACTAAGTTTGGTTAATTTACAAACCTGTAACGAATCTGGATACAACAGAGTAAAACATGAGTCTTTGATGTTAAAATACCCTTAAAAATAGATTAAAACGCGACTTCATAATCTTTACTTCTCAGACGCACGTGCATTTTTAAAAATATGAAAAATGCATTTAATGGCATTGCAAACACCAGGATGACCAGAACACTTCGATTCTTCGGAAATGGATAATCTAAACAATAAAATATAAGTAATGTTTGATTTCAGTAATCATAAACGGCTCTAATAGTGAAATATGTCTTAGTGTTTGAAAAATCGAGCCTGTCATACCATAGACGGGCGGGACGTAGCCCAGTGGTATAGCTCTCTTTACACTAATAACACGACTGTCATACCATAGACGGGCGGGACGTAGCCCAGTGGTATCGCTCTCTTTACGCTAATAACACGACTGTCATACCATAGACGGGCGGGACGTAGCCCAGTGGTATAGCTCTCTTTACGCTAATAACACGACTGTCATACCACAGACGGGCGGGACGTAGCCCAGTGGTATAGCTATCTTTACGCTAATAACACGACTGTCATACCATAGACGGGCGGGACGTAGCCCAGTGGTATAGCTCTCTTTACGCTAATAACACGACTGTCATACTACAGACGGGCGGGACGTGGCCCAGTGGTATAGCTCTCTTTACGCTAATAACACGACTGTCATACCACAGACGGGCGGGACGTAGCCCAGTGGTATAGCTCTCTTTAAGCAAATAACACGACTGTCATACCACAGACGGGCGGGACGTAGCCCAGTGGTATAGCTCTCTTTACGCTAATAACACGACTGTCATACCACAGACGGGCGGGACGTAGCCCAGTGTTATAGCTCTCTTTATGCTAATAACACGACTGTCATACCATAGACGGGCGGGACGTAGCCCAGTGGTATAGCTCTCTTTACGCTAATAACACGACTGTCATACCATAGACGGGCGGGACGTAGCCCAGTGGTATAGCTCTCTTTACGCTAATAACACGACTTTCATACCAATGACGGGCGGGACGTAGTCCAGTGGTATAGCTCTCTTTACGCTAATAACACGACTGCCATACCACAGACGGGCGGGACGTAGCCCAGTGTTATAGCTCTCTTTACGCTAATAACACGACTGTCATACCATAGACGGGCGGGACGTAGCCCAGTGGTATAGCTCTCTTTACATTAATAACACGACTATCATACCACAGACGGGCGGGACGTAGCCCAGTGGTATAGCTCTCTTTACGCTAATAACACGACTGTCATACCACAAACGGGCGGGACGTAGCCCAGTGGTATAGCTCTTTTCACGCTAATAACACGACTGTCATACAACAGACGGGCGGGGCGTAGCCCAGTGATATAGCTCTCTTTACACTAATAACACGACTGTCATACTGTCATACCACAGACGGGCGGGACATAGCCCAGTTGTATAGCTCTCTTTACGCTAATAACACGACTGTCATACCACAGACGGGCGGGACGTAGCCCAGTGGTATAGCTCTCTTTAGGCTAATAACACGACTGTCATACCACAGACGGGCGGGACGTAGCCCAGTGGTATAGCTCTCTTTATGCTAATAACACGACTGTCATACCACAGACGGGCGGGGCGTAGCCCAGTGGTATAGCTCTCTTTACACTAATAACACGACTGTCATACCACAGACGGGCGGGACGTAGCCCAGTGGTATAGCTCTCTTTACGCTAATAACACGACTGTCATACAACAGACGGGCGGGACGTAGCCCAGTGGTATAGCTCTCTTTACGCTGATAACACGACTGTCATACAACAGACGGGCGGGACGTAGCCCAGTGGTATAGCTCTCTTTACGCTGATAACACGACTGTCATACCACAGACGGGCGGGACGTAGCCCAGTGGTATAGCTCTCTTTACGCTGATAACACGACTGTCATACCACAGACGGGCGGGACGTAGCCCAGTGGTATAGCTCTCTTTACGCTAATAACACGACTGTCATACGACAGACGGGCGGGACGTAGCCCAGTGGTATAGCTCTCTTTACGCTAATAACACGACTGTCATACCACAGACGGGCGGGACGTAGCCCAGTGGTATAGCTCTCTTTACACTAATAACACGACTGTCATACCACAGACGGGCGGGACGTAGCCCAGTGTTATAGCTCTCTTTACGCTAATAACACGATTGTCATACCATAGACGGGCGGGAAGTAGCCCAGTGGTATAGCTCTCTTTACGCTAATAACACGACTGTCATACCATAGACGGGCGGGACGTAGCCCAGTGGTATAGCTCTCTTTACGCTAATAACATGACTGTCATACCACAGACGGGCGGGACGTAGCCCAGTGGTATAGCTCTCTTTAAGCAAATAACACGACTGTCATACCATAGACGGGCGGGACGTACCCCCGTGGTATAGCTCTCTTTACGCTAATAACACGACTTTCATACCAATGACGGGCGGGACGTAGCCCAGTGGTATAGCTCTCTTTACGCTAATAACACGACTGTCATACCACAGACGGGCGGGACGTAGCCCAGTCTTATAGCCTTCTTTACGCTAATAACACGACTGTCATACCATAGACGGGCGGGACGTAGCCCAGTGGTATAGCTCTCTTTACGCTAATAACACGACTGTCATACCACAGACGGGCGGGACGTAGCCCAGTGGTATAGCTCTCTTCACGCTAATAACACGACTGTCATACCACAGACGGGCGGGGCGTAGCCCAGTGGTATAGCTCTCTTTACACTAATAACACGACTGTCATACTGTCATACCACAGACGGGCGGGACGTAGCCCAGTGGTATAGCTCTCTTTACGCTAATAACACGACTGTCATACCACAGACGGGCGGGACGTAGCCCAGTGGTATAGCTCTCTTCACGCTAATAACACGACTGTCATACCACAGACGGGCGGGTCGTAGACCAGTGGTATAGCTCTCTTTACGCTAATAACACGACTGTCATACCACAGACGGGCGGGACGTAGCCCAGTGGTATAGCTCTCTTTACCCTAATAACACGACTGTCATACCACAGACGGGCGGGACGTAGCCTAGTGGTATAGCTCTCTTTACGCTAATAACACGACTGTCATACGACAGACGGGCGGGAAGTAACCCAGTGGTATAGCTCTCTTTACGCTAATAACAAGACTGTCACCACAGACGGGCGGGACGTAGCCCAGTGGTATAGCTCTTTTCACGCTAATAACACGACTGTCATACAACAGACGGGCGGGGCGTAGCCCAGTGATATAGCTCTCTTTACACTAATAACACGACTGTCATACTGTCATACCACAGACGGGCGGGACGTAGCCCAGTGGTATAGCTCTCTTTACGCTAATAACACGACTGTCATACCACAGATGGGCGGGACATAGCCCAGTGGTATAGCTCTCTTTACGCTAATAACACGACTGTCATACCACAGACGGGCGGGACGTAGCCCAGTGGTATAGCTCTCTTTACGCTAATAACACGACTGTCATACCACAGACGGGCGGGGCGTAGCCCAGTGGTATAGCTCTCTTTACACTAATAACACGACTGCCATACTGTCATACCACAGACGGTCGGGACGTAGCCCAGTGGTATAGCTCTCTTTAGGCTAATAACACGTCTGTCATACCACAGACGGGCGGGACGTAGCCCAGTGGTATAGCTCTCTTTAGGCTAATAACACGACTGTCATACCACAGACGGGCGGGGCGTAGCCCAGTGGTATAGCTCTCTTTAGGCTAATAACACGACTGTCATACCACAGACGGGCGGGACGTAGCCCAGTGGTATAGCCTCTTTACGCTAATAACACGACTGTCATACCACAGACGGGCGGGACGTAGCCCAGTGGTATAGCTCTCTTTACGCTAATAACACGACTGTCATACCACAGACGGGCGGGACGTAGCCCAGTGGTATAGCTATCTTTACGCTAATAACACGACTGTCATACCACAGACGGGCGGGACGTAGCCCAGTGGTATAGCTCTCTTTACGCTGATAACACGACTGTCATACCACAGACGGGCGGGACGTAGCCCAGTGGTATAGCTCTCTTTACGCTGATAACACGACTGTCATACCACAGACGGGCGGGACGTAGCCCAGTGGTATAGCTCTCTTTACGCTAATAACACGACTGTCATACGACAGACGGGCGGGACGTAGCCCAGTGGTATAGCTCTCTTTACGCTAATAACACGACTGTCATACGACAGACGGGCGGGACGTAGCCCAGTGGTATAGCTCTCTTTACGCTAATAACACGACTGTCATACCACAGACGGGCGGGACGTAGCCCAGTGGTATAGCTCTCTTTACGCTAATAACACGACTGTCATACCATAGACGGGCGGGACGTAGCCCAGTGGTATAGCTCTCTTTACGCTAATAACACGACTGTCATACTACAGACGGGCGGGACGTGGCCCAGTGGTATAGCTCTCTTTACGCTAATAACACGACTGTCATACCACAGACGGGCGGGACGTAGCCCAGTGGTATAGCTCTCTTTAAGCAAATAACACGACTGTCATACCACAGACGGGCGGGACGTAGCCCAGTGGTATAGCTCTCTTTACGCTAATAACACGACTTTCATACCAATGACGCTAATAACACGACTTTCATACCAATGACGGGCGGGACGTAGCCCAGTGGTATAGCTCTCTTTACGCTAATAACACGACTGTCATACCACAGACGGGCGGGACGTAGCCCAGTGTTATAGCTCTCTTTATGCTAATAACGCGACTGTCATACCATAGACGGGCGGGACGTAGCCCAGTGGTATAGCTCTCTTTACGCTAATAACATGACTGTCATACCATAGACGGGCGGGACGTAGCCCAGTGGTATAGCTCTCTTTAAGCAAATAACACGACTGTCATACCATAGACGGGCGGGACGTACCCCCGTGGTATAGCTCTCTTTACGCTAATAACACGACTGTCATACCACAGACGGGCGGGACGTAGCCCAGTGGTATAGCTCTCTTTACGCTAATAACACGACTTTCATACCAATGACGGGCGGGACGTAGCCCAGTGGTATAGCTCTCTTTACGCTAATAACACGACTGTCATACCACAGACGGGCGGGACGTAGCCCAGTCTTATAGCCTTCTTTACGCTAATAACACGACTGTCATACCATAGACGGGCGGGACGTAGCCCAGTGGTATAGCTCTCTTTACGCTAATAACACGACTGTCATACCATAGACGGGCGGGACGTAGCCCAGTGGTATAGCTCTCTTTACGCTAATAACACGACTGTCATACCACAGACGGGCGGGACGTAGCCCAGTGGTATAGCTCTCTTCACGCTAATAACACGACTGTCATACCACAGACGGGCGGGGCGTAGCCCAGTGGTATAGCTCTCTTTACACTAATAACAAGACTGTCACCACAGACGGGCGGGATGTCGCCCAGTGGTATAGCTCTCTTTACGCTAATAACACTACTGTCATACCACAGACGGGCGGGACGTAGCCCAGTGGTATAGCTCTCTTTACGCTAATAACACGACTGTCATACCACAGACGGGCGGGACGTAGCCCAGTGGTATAGCTCTCTTTACGCTAATAACACGACTGTCATACCACAGACGGGCGGGACGTAGCCCAGTGGTATAGCTCTCTTTACGCTAATAACACGACTGTCATACCACAGACGGGCGGGTCGTAGCCCAGTGGTATAGCTCTCTTTACGCTAATAACACGACTGTCATACCACAGACGGGCGGGACGTAGCCCAGTGGTATAGCTCTCTTTACCCTAATAACACGACTGTCATACCACAGACGGGCGGGACGTAGCCCAGTGGTATAGCTCTCTTTACGCTAATAACACGACTGTCATACCAGAGACGGGCGGGACGTAGTCCAGTGGTATAGCTCTCTTTACGCTAATAACACGACTGTCATACCACAGACGGGCGGGACGTAGCCCAGTGGCATAGCTCTCTTTACGCTAATAACACGACTGTCATACCACAGACGGGCGGGAAGTAACCCAGTGGTATAGCTCTCTTTACGCTAATAACACGACTGTCATACCACAGACGGGCGGGACGTAGCCCAGTGGTATAGCTCTCTTCACCCTAATAACATGACTGTCATACCACAGACGGGCGGGACGTAGCCCAGTGGTATAGCTCTCTTTACGCTAATAACACGACTGTCATACCACAGACGGGCGGCACGTAGCCCAGTGGTATAGCTCTCTTTACGCGAATAACACGACTGTCATACCATAGACGGGCGGGACGTAGCCCAGTGGTATAGCTCTCTTTACGCTAATAACACGACTGGCATACCATAGACGGGCGGGACGTAGCCCAGTGGTATAGCTCTCTTTACAATAATAACACGACTGTCATACTGTCATACCACAGACGGGCGGGACGTAGCCCAGTGGTATAGCTCTCTTTACGCTAATAACACGACTGTCATACCATAGACGGGCGGGACGTAGCCCAGTGGTATAGCTCTCTTTACGCTAATAACACGACTGTCATACCACAGACGGGCGGGACGTAGCCCAGTGGTATAGCTCTCTTTACGCTAATAACACGACTGTCATACCACAGACGGGCGGGACGTAGCCCAGTGTTATAGCTCTGTTTACGCTAATAACACGACTGTCATACCACAGACGGGCGGGACGTAGCCCAGTGGTATAGCTCTCTTTACACTAATAACACGACTGTCATACCAATGACGGCCGGGACGTAGCCCAGTGGTATAGCTCTCTTTACGCTAATAACACGACTGTCATACCATAGACTGGCGGGACGTAGCCCAGTGGTATAGCTCTCTTTACGCTAATAACACGACTGTCATACCACAGACGGGCGGGACGTAGCCCAGTGGTATAGCTCTCGTCTGATGCACGGCCAGTTTTGAATCGATCGCCGTCAGTGCACCACAACTGGTATAGCCGAGACCGTGGTATGTGCTATGATGGCTGTGTGATGATGTATATAAAAGATTCCTTGCTACTAATGATTTTTTTTTTAGCAGGTTTCCCGTCTAAGACTACAATATATAATATGTAAGAATTACCAACTGTTTGACATCCAGTGGGTGATGATTAATAAATCAATTTGCTCTAGTGGTATCATTAAACAAAATAAACTTTATTTTTATGCCGAACAGCTGTTGTAATTGTTTTTAAGGAGTAAGGTGCATTCACGTCACTGGAATTAATATCATGTCAATATTATTGTGGACTACTTGGGAAAAACTACCAGAGATAATAATGCATTTCATTGGAGTCTATGTTATCGAGATTTGTTTTTCAATGTGACGCCGTTGACTGTAGTATTTCCTGTTATAATATTAAATCAAATCAATCCCCTTGGTAAACAGACCCCGTCATTTTTACCAAGGCGATTAATTTTGTGACGTGTTCCTAATCCCAACCAAAAAGATTGTTTTGTTTAACGACACCACTAAATATTGGTTTATTAAACATCGGCTATTGGATGTCAAACATTTGGTAATTGTGACCCGCTATATTTTTTTTTTATTACTAGCAAGGGATCTTATATGAACCATCCAACAGACAGGATAGCACATACCACGGTCTTTGATATACCAGTCGTGGCGTACTGGCTAAGGACGAGAAATAGCCCAATGGGCCCACCGACGGGGATCGATCCCAGACCGATCACGCATCAAGCGAGCGCTTTATCATTGGGCTACGTCCCGCCCTTCATTCCAACCAGTGAGATTAAATGTTTTTATATAATGCTACACTGTGATATCACGTTTATTTTGTGGTTCTCTAATGTTCGTGTATTTCGAGGACTAATGAACGTAAGACCAAAACGAAAATATAGAACATGCATACATATATAACACGAATTTATGGCAATACTTATTTGATCCACGAATTTAAGTACCCAACGATTTGTGTATTTAAGAAAAAAATACGAAAATTTAAGCCCACGAAAATACAGGATGTGACAGTAGAAGTCTATGTGGCGGCAGCGTGTTTCTTTTCTAGTTCTATGGGCAGGGCGTGCGTGGGAGGAGTGGAGGGGGCTCGGTGGATAGAGCGCTCGCCTGTGATGCTTGGGTTATAGGATTGACCATCATCGTGCACGAATCCTGTGATTGTTCTTTCCCCGTCACAACCAGTGTCCTAGGACTGGTGTATCAAATGCCCTGGTATGTGCCGTCCTACATGCATATAAAACGATCCCTTGCTTCTAATATAGCGGTGCATTCTCTAAGACTATATGTCAGAATTAGCAAATGTTTAAGTTAGCAGATGGTTAATGAATCAATTAATGTTCACAAGTGGAGTTTATTAAGAATGCATGCTTGGGTCTCGTCACAATAAAACGATTAATCTGCCGAGAAAATAAATTGTTTGTCCTTTAGTGTAGTGCACCAAATATTCATTTCCTTTTCTTTGTTGTGGTGTACGTGCTAGTGGTTCAAATGTTAAATATAGAAGCGCAGTACAGTGGAATAATCATCCCACCAGCACTGAATGTTGCTAGATTGCGAATATGTGCTATCGACTTGGAGACGTCTTCCTAGACTACCATAGCACCTAGAGGTGATTTTCCCTCCTTGAAATAGTTTTCTTTCTTCTGCCAAATTTATTTTATTAAATAAAACAAAATATTACAATACGTAGGTCGTGGTCGGTAATTAGTGATTGATATTTTATATGGTTAAACGAAATTGAAATAGGTGCCGAATGAGCAAAGAACGATTACTTTAATATGGGTTTTGTTTGTTGTTTCGGGGGCTCTTGTTGTTGGTGTTTTAATTTTAAAGTTGTAAACATTTTAATGAAATATGAAATATTTAAAAGATATTTCGACAAGTAATATATAATGTGATTCATCTGTTTTTCTAAAACGCTACTGCAACAGACTTGCAATTTAAAAACAAATTTAGAATTTTGTACCTGTGACCTTTTTTTTTCTTTTAAATGTCATCCTGTTATTTCTAAGATAAAATTGACGCTTGGACTGTTTTCTACATAGTCTCCATATAATACTGCAACATATGACCCATGCACATGGGAACGGTCCGTGTGCATCCTGTTAAGACGCAATATGTATGCTGTTTGTATCGAGACAATCTCAGACCAATGAACGCGTTGACTAAACTCTTCACAAGCAGGCCTGGTCGATCGGCCCTGGCACCGAGCTAGCGCTGACAGTGAGCCGAAGAATGGCGACGCAATCGGAAGGTATCGGCAACAGGTCGTGGGGCGACATCGTCCTGGCGAAGAAGAACGCTTCAGTGGACAGGACCATTCAAAATCTGAGGAACAAGACCTTGGTTCGGTCGGTGTGTGTCAGAGTAGGCGACAAGCAAGAGCCCGTGTTTTACGTCACAGACAAACACCCGAGGTTGGCCGTCATAAAAGAGGTTTCGGATAATTCCGGGATCCCTGTGGTCACGAGGAAAGGGTCGTGTGGACCCGTAACGAACGTCGTGAAGAGGGCAAAAGTTCTGAAACTCTCGGAAGTGAACTGGAAAAGCGGCGCACCGTTCGTGTTTACATTCCCGGACAGCGACACAAGTGAGGATACGGTTACTTGTAACGGACGCACGGACAGACCTTCAATGAGAGAGAGAAACGGCGGAGGTGAGTTAATGCTGCTGCTGTAGTAGTGTTGCTATTTAGTGCCTTTCCGGGCAGTATCTAGTGGGAATTGGTATAGCGTTGGGCTCTTGTTCTGAGGGTATGTGGATCGAATCCCTTCACCGGAGGTTGATTCATATGCTACAGGTACTAGCCCACGTAGGTACGAGGTATGTTCTATCACAGATATGACATTATAACCCAGTCAACACCTATCGAAGCTGCTGTTGAATAGCTCACCTCGTCCATGTGATAATGGTTTAAGGTTCAGCTCGGTTGTGCTGGTTATTGCGAAACTTTTGTTGTTGGCTTCAGTATCCATTGCCCGAGTTGGAGAAGGAGTCTGATTGTCTGTGAACTACCGAGAGATTCTGCCAGATGGTAAATCGGGTATGGCGCCATACCCAAAAACGGTTTGCAGATTAATTTTTTTAAAGTTAATCTTTTAACAAAATTAATTAGTCTTTATCATTACTGTATGATTTCCTCTTTACCCTAATCCTAAACGTAACCCATTTTATTTCGGGGGGGGGGGGGGGGGGGAGCCTTCCACACCCTTTGTTGACAGTGGTTGCATTTAATTCCATGACGCCATATTTAGAAACACAAAATGTTACCTGGCAGGTTTCGAACCGGTTTTTAGTGTGCATGTGGGTATAGTTTATAAGCTGTCAAAGGTAGCGTGTATATTAATAACGTGACGGCCAATGCACACAAAGCAACCGACCAGATAATGTTTTGTACTAAAGTAATTAATAACTATGTCAATTAACTAATTAAAAAAAACTAAAAATAAAATGAACGTTTATTTCTTTTCTCTTTTCTTCCTGTACGGGTTTACTTTCAACAAGTATCGACAGGCTTTTCAAAAGAATATAATATAGCCCATGAGCCGAGACCCATGATTTGACCAATTGGTACCATCCGAGGTCATCAAACTTAACTATACTTTGTTGATAGGTGTTTGTATCTGGATCTCAAATCAGCATGATGTACTTTTCTGCAGGGTAGCTTAAAGTCAGAAAATTAGTTTTAATAGAGAGGGGTATTTTTCTAAAATTGTAATAACGTTTTTCTGTATTAATCTGGTGTCAATATATAGATAGTTTTAATCACACAATCTGAAATGCATTTGTCAACATTCACCAGGAAATCATTTTGAACTATCCCCAGCTAATTAAGGCATTGCAACATTATTTTAATCCTAGATTGTCGCCAACATATAAGCAAATCGTAATTTATAAAAAGGAAATCGTAATGTATCGCATTTTACATCAACTGGGAAGATATTTTGTGTTATTAAATGAATTTTATGGACCAAGGAATTCATTTATAACAAACTCTTGCTAATGGACATATTGCATCATCATTTCAATCCAAGATGGTCATGAAAATGGCCACCAAAAGTAAGAAGTGGCCATATCTTACATTCTACATATATTCCTCAATGAATAGTTTATAGTTTACTTCAAATAAACAATAATTTTGAAACCAACTGCTACGTTGTAAGTGTAAAACAATCCTTTTTCCCAAAACATCTACATTTATGTTGCTTGACATGGATTAAATAGTTCACAATACCAACATTGCTGTGATAAATGGACATATGAACGCAAGTCACCAGTTACTAGTGTTCATACGATGGGTGGCCAAAAGGTTCTGGTAATAGTTACTCATAACAGTTTGCATGTACAATATACAAAATGTTTTATGCCCATATGCTGCATTTGAACCAAATACATAATTTTGTAGCATAACTCTAGTCTTCAAAGTGACTAGATATTCTCCTCTCCATTGATAAAAGATGAACAAAACTGGCTTCTGCACAGTCATCAAGTATCTTCAACTGAAAGGACCAATTCCAACAGCTATTCATGCGGCATTGTTATCAACTTTGGGGATGGTGATCCTTCCATTGTCACTATTAACAGTTAAGAGGTGGGCAGCGGAGTTCAAGAGCAGAAGAGGGCGTCGAAAATGATTCAAGACTAGGACAATCTTCAACTTACACTACCAAAGAAAATGTTGATAAAATACAGGGATGATCGACGACTCACCACACATGACATAGTAGGCATTTCTCATGAGAAAGTTAAGGAATAAATTGGGTATAACAAAAGTTTCAGCACACTTGGTTCCAACACGCCTATGCACCTGTTGATTTGTATAACTGTGGCTTTAAACATATTAATCATCCTCCTTATTCACCACATTTGGCAGCCCCAGATTTCTACCTCTTCCCAAACTTGAAGAAAGAAACTGGTAAGCATTATGCAAATTGGGATGATATCATTTCTGCTGAGGATGACCTTTTAATCCTCTAGGAGGAAACCTGCAACACTAGTGTGATATAGGCACTCGAGCATCGTTGGCAGCAGTGTGTAGACTGCGGAGGGGATTATGTTGAAAAATAATAACAACAACGTAATTAATCATAGTTAGGCTCAGAACATTTCAGCCATCCGTTATAGTTTTATCATTCACATTTTCTTGCCTTTTGTCGACCAAGACAATGTATCTAACAAAATGTATAATCGTGTGACTAACATTTCTCACCATAACATGATGGAAGTGACATGGCAATTACTAGTATACTAGTATGTTTCAGATATACCTGGAAATGATCTTAGTGGCTAATTATTAACAGGATTAAAAGGATTGCGGCGGTAGTTTTAGCATTTGTTCCATGATAGCTATATTTTTCATTCAAAATTTCGTATTGTTTTATTAGAAACTACACCGAATTAGCTGCATAATTTCGTAGATGCTTCTTCTGATTTCTGTCCAAATGATAGAGCTACTAGCAAGCACTGCAATAGGCAGTGGGCAACAGCAATGAAAAAGGTTGCTTCTCATTTGATAACCCATGCTCGTTTAGGCTGTAATACTGTTGCTATAATATACAGGGTTACAAAAGCAAGAGTTACCAAAATTCTGTCTGAAGCATTTAAACTTGTTAAACCTGAGGACTTAGATGCTGATATAAATAAGTCACCAGAAAGTCTACATTTAGATGGTACAGACATTGATTGATTCCTCCAGTAACTATTCCACATGGAGTGAAATCATGCACCCTCTGAAGTCGTCCGGTGGGTGATGTATATTCAAAACCAATCATTTTTGCTAGGCAGCAACCCTTTTGTTGATAATTGATATGGCAACTCCTTTTTGGTAAGATTGTACGTATAATGGAATAACCGATACACATACTAGAAATTACAATGTTACAGCGAGAAAACTTGATATCTGACGAGTTTGACGAGACAAATTGTCCTGGCCATTCAAATCTAGTGAATCTAGTGAATTTTCAAGAGACGGAAAATGGGAATGATAAAAACTCATTTCACAGTCTTTACCAAATCATCAGTTATTGATTACGACTTGCCCATTTATCACAGCCAGATTGACATTATAGACTTGGGGCCTAATTCACAAAGGTCTCTTAGGCTCTGCTTGACAACAAAGCATCCTCTTTGCAAGTATTTTAGCACTGCACTGCGAGATCGCAAAGTTGCGAGAGTTTAGCGAATTAGGCCTCTGGTCTACATGATGTAACGTTTCTTCTAGATAGTTTCAAAATAGATTGGTGAACCCTTAAGATATAGAGGTCAGCATAAGAATTGACCGGCCTCGGTGGCGTCGTGGTTAGGCCATCGGTCTACAGGCTGGTAGGTTCTGGGTTCGGATCCCAGTCGAGGCATGGGATTTTTAATCCAGATACCGACTCCAAACCCTTAGTGAGTGCTCCGCAAGGCTCAACCACTTGCACCGACCAGTGATATATAACTGGTTCAACAAAGGCCATGGTTTGTGCTATCCTGCCTGTGGGAAGCGCAAATAAAAGACCCCTTGCTGCTAATCGGAAAGAGTAACCCATGTAGTGGCGACAGCGGGTTTCCTGTCAAACTCTGTGTGGTCCTTAACCATATGTCTGACGCCATATAACCGTAAATAAAATGTGTTGAGTGCGTTGTTAAATAAAGCATTTCTTTCTCATCTTTTTTGCATAAGAATTGTTATTTTAGATGAAATTTTAGATAACTTTACTTGTAGATATACATGTATTTTTAATGGATTGAACACCCTCAAAACTTAGCAATTGGATTCAAAACGATTGTTTCAGGTGATGCATATAACATATTTCTTTGTTTTTGCAGCCATTTTGTTGACCATCTTGAATTATGGAAACGATAAAATTTCTCAGTAAAAAGTTAATGCAAGAACTGAATTTCCTGCCATCATTAAAACCCTGTATTTGAAGTAACAATTATTGTTTGGGGTAAAATAGAATGTAAGATATAGCCACGTCTTACTCCTAACGACCATTTTCGGGGTCATCTTGGATTTAAAATATGATCCAATATCTCAGTTAGCATCTGTTATAAATGTATTCCTTGGTGAATAAAAAAAACCTCAATTCCTAAATTCACAATATTGGTATTCTCTTGTTCTGACTACTATAGTGGTGGCCATCTTGGATATAAATAATGTTGCAATGTCTTGATCAACTGGGAGTAATTCAATATGAATCCTCTGACACCTAAAACACCGTCATGAACATCAACAGTTTCGTCATTATTGATGAAGTATTGGAGATGTTTCCAGTTCCGTTTTGACAGCTATCTTGGACGCCATCTTGAATATTTTAAAATGTTCTAGAATACCAAATTACACCTCTCGGATCCTTAATCAACACTTACGACAGATGCAAAAACCACAAAGAACATTGTAGGCACCGATCTACAACGTTTATAAGTGTTAACGCCTTCGGTCAAAAATGACATTTGGGGTATCAAATAGGCATTAACACGCGCAAATCGAAAAAATCCGTATGGTTATGTCCCTTGTAAACTGAGTCGTTTTTCTTCGGAACTATTAAACTGTACATTTGTTATTTCTTGAAAAAATATAAAAATAAATCTAACTGCAGACCCTTGAACCGTCAACTTGGCCGGTTCCAATTGCTCATGACGTCACTGTTGATGACGTCGTTAGCTTTCCGGGTGTTATTTTCATTTGATCGCGAAACAAAATGTAATTAAGCAACACATTACAGAACACACTCGCAATCAGTTTACAATAAACATTAAAACACGGATTTCTCAGATTTTTCGACCACTTACATGAAATTTTTTAAAACGTGTGATAACTAGGTAAAGCTTCCCTCTTGAAAAGTCCATCATGCATTTTTGTTTTGTCCTACGGTGTACTAAAACAATTATAACAGTTTTATTTGGTGCCTTCAGTAGATGGTTCCAATTTTTGGTCTGGCTCATGGACTAATACACTGGTTACAACGCATTCATGGGAAGCACTACAGCTATAGTAATACACTAATGTCAACGACAGTCACTTTTCGCATACTTTTGGCTTCGTACACAATATATATAACATATCTTACCGTAATTTCACTTGAAATCCATATTTTGTAAAAGGTATAGTTTTTTTAATAACAAGATTTTCTTCAAATACATTCAGGTTCATTAGTAATGTTAAAAAAAATTACAATTCAATAGCAATTTTGCATCGGGATTTTATCAGCGTTCTTGAAACGGAAATGTCATGTACTCAGTTTATGTTATTGTAAAGAGATGCAAAGTGGCATCATTGGAATACTGACGTCATTCAAATTCAAAATTAGCTACATTGTTACAATGCCTCGCCACATTGAAATAAAAAAGGTCAACTAACCTTGACCCCTGTCAAAATTCTATAACAAGCAGACAACGCTGTTTACAGGTCGGTATTTTTTTTTTTTTTTTTAATATACTTAGTAATTCTGGAAAAAATATTAATTTCAAGTTTTAAAATACCTTTTGCAGGACGGATTTTTAAAGTGTGTGTGTGTGTGTGTGTGGGGGGGGGGGGGGGGGGGGGGTACTAATTTTTATGGTTGTTCTATCGTCAGGTTTCCCTATTAGCATTATACGACATTTTCAAGTCCCGAAATAAAAACGGGCCTGATTTTGTCAAATATATCATATCAAATTACCGTTGGATATGTTTCATTTATTGTGTACGAAGCCAAAACAAGGGTCCGAAAAGTGACTGTCGTCGACCTTATAATCCATCCCATCTTTTTATAAAAAAAAAAAAATTGTAAATAATTTCAGTTTGGTTTGACGTAAGAAGACGTAAAAGTGTTTTGGAAATAACAGAAAATCACAATTTATATGTGCAATTAAAAATAATATTCGGTTTAGAAACAAATAAAACTGTAACACATACCATAATTCAATTTCAATTCAGTT
Source organism: Gigantopelta aegis (assembly GCF_016097555.1). Classification (NCBI taxonomy): domain Eukaryota; kingdom Metazoa; phylum Mollusca; class Gastropoda; order Neomphalida; family Peltospiridae; genus Gigantopelta; species Gigantopelta aegis. The sequence goes on from NC_054701.1 coordinate 6,909,553, forward strand.
CAATTTATTGCATATTACCAAACAAGCTGGTGTCAGCAAACAGATAAAAACAAACATACAACATCAATAACAACAATAACAATTAATAATAATAACAATATTAATGTACATGCCAGACGGAGAAACAAAATGTGTATTATATTTGTAGGAATAAAGTATATTATGAAAATAAATGGTTATGAACACCATTTTGGTTTTATGGACTGGTATAGTATTGATTTAATAAGATAACTCTAATTAGTTTCTGTAGTGAAATTAATCAAATAGAGTTATCTCGTATCAAGACTACCAGTCTATAAAACCAAAATGGCGTCCGTAACACTGCAAGCGTGGCTTTCTTACAGTTTTGCTTCTAAACCGAATATTATTTTAATTGCACACACAAAATATTTAATGGTAATTTTTTGTTATTTTCAAAACACTTTTATTTTTATTCTTACGTCAAACAAAACTGAAATTATTTGCAAAACAAAAAAATAACATTTTAATAAAAAGATAGGACGGACTATAGGTCTATAGGTTTGTAATTACGGAAAATCCCGAAACCCGAAATCTTTATAATCTTATTAATAATTAGTCAATAAAACATAATATGTTCATATTATTTAATAATATATTTCTGTAAAAACTATTCACAAATAGATTTTAATGAAAGTTAAGATAGTAATTTATTTTACAATAATCTTAATATCAATATTTATGAAGGAACAGATATTTATTTACAGGAGAGATTTATAAAGTTTATAATTTTTATGATAAAAATTATTTTACATTGTTAATACATTAATTATTCATCAAAGTATGATTCATTTAGTTTATGAATCAATTTCAACTTGATTATTTCAACAACAGGGTATGAAAACACAACTTACCTCTCACGAGTTCGCCGAGTCCGCAGCGACTCCTGTTGAGAAAGGTCAAAACGAGGCTGGGCGCTGTAAACTAACTACTTTTATAATGTAAATGAATGGCAGTTGTAAACTGATGGTTAATTACATTCTTTTTCCGGGATCAAATAGACAATAACACCCGGAAAGATAATGACGTCATTAGAAAGTGTCGTCATTAGCAATTGAAACAGGCGAAGTTGATGATTCAGCGGTCTACAGTTAGATTGTAGCCAGGTATTTTTTTTTTTTTTTTCAAGAAATACAAAATATACAGTTAGTTCCGTAGAAAAACGATTCAGTTTACAATGGACATAACCATGTTGAGTTTTTAGATTTGCAGGTGTTATTGTCTATTTGTTCCCGCAAATGTAATTTTTGACATAAAAAAGTGTATTATTATGACCATTGTTAAATAACATTAATGTTATTATGAATTGTTCTTAGTCATATTTTGAAGGATTCGAGTGTAAAACAATTTCTTTTTGTGTATGTATAGATCGTGTTATGGACGAGCCATCGAGGTGTCAAAATGAGGTTCAAGCTTACAAACATGCCAGATGCGAGTACAGGAATATTAACAGGGCGGGGTCTACACTGTCACTATGTAGCGAGCCAAGTTTATAGGGGAGTTCAGTTATGCTTCCACGAAAAAAATTATTGACAAAAATTAAAATTTGCTTAAACATGCAGAGCTTTCGACTCCCAAAACCCACCCATGAACACGCGCCTGATTCCTACCAGCCTGACAAAGATATCCCATTGATTTATTGCATAAATTTACGCCATACTTTATTGAAATAGGTTTTCTGCTGAACTTAATAGACTTATATACAGATATCTAAGAAATCAAAATATGTACATGTATAATATAGACGAAGAGAGATTATTATCCGAGCTTGTGTGTCGTACTGATTTTATATTGCCCGAGCGAGAGCGAGTGTAGGCCTAATACTTGAATCCTGACACGAGTTTTGTAAAATCGGTACGACACACACGCGAGTGTAATAATTTCTTTATTATCCATATTATTATTGTATTTTTTCATGAATAAAAAGGCCCAAGGGCCGTCTAATGTTTAAACCACAATGAGTAGTAGACGACAAAATTACGTCATATTTCACATGCACAGTATGGGCTAGGACTGGGAAGCAACGTAATGTTATGACGTCGCTTCCCAAAATTACGTCATTACACTTGTTATTACACGTGTGCTTCGTATGATTATTATTAACCCAGTTATGTTGAACCATGTGGATTAAAAGAATCCATCATTATGTGTCCATGTGGGCCAGGGCTATTCCACCCGAGGGTATATAATTTGTTGTCAGGGACAAGGCTTGCCTCGTCCCTGACATCATAGTATGTACCCGAGGGAGGAATAGCCCTGTCCTACATGGAGTAGATGAAAAACAAACATTTTGGGAAAACGTGAAAAACATACATTTTTAATTTTTTTATCTTACAATAAAATAATCATAACCATTGAAAAGATCGTACCCAAAAATGTTTTATACATGTGGGATAGAAAAAGTACACCCGAGGTGGTGTAAATTTCAACCCGAAGGTGTACCTTTTTTATCCCACATGACTGCATATGATGGAGTCTTATTCTCCCATCCATTCGATAAATAAACTATTATTTTACACGAACAAACAAAGATGGCTGAAAAAGTAACTTCTTTATTTGACCGTTTTATCATAAATAAACTGCACTATCATATTTGCCGCGTCTGTTTCATGTATAATTTAACACTACAAATTAACAAGATAGCTTTTAAAATGAAAGTTTTAATAACAAAATATCACCTAAAACTAACCACCTCGCATTGATATGACGTCATATATTACCAATGCCGTAATACTCCCCATGTTAAATTCAGTGACGTCATAACCATGCAAGACTAATATAATCTATTATCGTTGTGAGGTATAAACAAGGCTAGACCGGCCTCGGTGGCGTCGTGGCAGGCCATCGGTCTACAGGCTGGTAGGTACTGGGTTCGGATCCCAGTCGAGGCATGGGATTTTTAATCGAGATACCGACTCCAAACCCTGAGTGAGTGCACCGCAAGGCTCAATGGGTAGGTGTAAACCACTTGCACCGACCAGTGATCCATAACTGGTTCAACAAAGGCCATGGTTTGTGCTATCCTGCCTGTGGGAAGCGCAAATAAAAGATCCCTTTCTGCCTGTCGTAAAAAGAGTAGCCTATGTGGCGACAGCGGGTTTCCTCTAAAAAAAACAGTGTCAGAATGACCATATGTTTGACGTCCAATAGCCGATGATAAGATAAAAAAATCAATGTGCTCTAGCGGCGTCGTTAAATAAAACAAACTTTACTTTTTTAAACAAGGCTATTCCAACCCGAGGGACAAAACACTAGATTCCCAATTTCCTGAAGACCCGCATAGATGGGGACGCAGAGCCGGTTTATCCTAGTAGCACATGTAGCACGTGCTATGGATTCCGCGCTTCAGGGGGCCCCGCGGTCATGTGTACATTTATTTTCCAAAGGTAATTTTTCCCTTCTCCATGAGGGGGTTGCAACATATATAACCTGCAAAGGGGTCCGCTATCATTTGTGCTACAGGCCCCGCGGTACAACATGTAGGTGTGTTTGTTTTGTTAGTTTTGTTTGTTGTTTTGTTTTGCTGTGTGTGTGTGTGTGTGTGTGTGTGTGTGTGTGTGTGTGTGACATATAAAATATAGCTTGCTGCTATTCCTTAATGGTATTCAAGGTGGCGGCAACGGTCTCTCTCTCATTTTCTCTCTCTCTCTCTCTCTCTCTCTCTCTCTCTCTCTCTCTCTCTCTCTCTCTCTCTCTCTCTCTCTCTCTCTCTCTCTCTCTCTCTCTCTCTCTCTCCAGATTAATTATCAAAGTAACCACGTTATTCACCAAATCAGATATTGTTTAAAAATATTTTCAGAAGAAATAAACTTATAATAAACCTTTTAACAATAATTTTTTTGGTTTTCTTCGTTTATCTAATGCAGCATCATGTTAAGGGAAAACACTGCTTCTAACCAACTTCCTACGTCATGCGACTAGTTTTACATTTTAAATAAAACTCACTTCTTGAACTTCTCTTAGCTTTCATGGATCACTGTCACAAATCATCCATGTCAGAAGATTAAATTCAGCGGTTCTCACCAGCAATAATCAATATTCTAGCTGAAAAAAACACCATAGAAGTTCACTCTGCCCATGTCTGAGCTGTGTATGATACATCAGGCTTCACCTCTACCCTGGGGGAAGTATTGTCTATTGCCTACTGGCGGTTACACCAGGCTTCACCTCTACCCTGGGGGAAGTATTGTCTATTGCCTACTGGCGGTTACACCAGGCTTCACCTCTACCCTGGGGGAAGTATTGTCTATTGCCTACTGGCGGTTACACCAGGCTTCACCTCGGTTACCCTGGGGGAAGTATTGTCTATTGCCTACTGGCGGTTACACCAGGCTTCACCTCTACCCTGGGGGAAGTATTGTCTATTGCCTACTGGCGGTTACACCCGGCTTCACCTCTACCCTGGGGGAAGTATTGTCTATTGCCTACTGGCGGTTACACCCGGCTTCACCTCTACCCTGGGGGAAGTATTGTCTATTGCCTACTGGCGGTTACACCAGGCTTCACCTCTACCCTGGGGGAAGTATTGTCTATTGCCTACTGGCGGTTACACCCGGCTTCACCTCTACCCTGGGGGAAGTATTGTCTATTGCCTACTGGCGGTTACACCAGGCTTCACCTCTACCCTGGGGGAAGTATTCTCTATTACCTACTGGCGGTTACAATTCCAATCAGACAAAGCAAAATACACCCCAGTCGTCGTCATACTGATGGCTTTCCCATCATTAAACTATATCAGACAGCATGACCCCCGCGGCCCTCAAAACATAACTGTTTGCCTTTTGACAGAAATGGGAGGCTTGGACAATTCTCAAATGCCAATGCCCGTGATACAAAATATTTAATAGTCTCTCTCAGTGGTCAGTCGAATCACACGGATCCAAAGGTACCACATGAATGGGGGGTGTTTTTTGTGTGTTTTGTGGGGTTTTTGGGTTTGTTTTTTGCTGGGGGGGGGGGGGGGTGAGGGAGAGGGTCTTCCCCCAATGTTCAGCTCGTCTTGTAGGGCGGGGCATAGTCCAGTGGTAAAGTGCTCGCTTCATGCGTGGTCGGTCTAGGATCGACCATCGTCGGTGGTCCCATTGGGCTATTATTCGTTTCAGCCAGTGCATATCAAAGGCCGTTGTATCTATTATCCTGTCTGTGGGATGGTGCATATAAAAGACCATTTGTTACCAATTAAAAAGTAAGTTGCGGGTTTCCTCACAAAGACTATACTATGTCAAAAGTATCAAATATTTGTGTTGGGTTTTTCCCATCTATTTGTTTTATTATGAGTTAATGTTTGCGGTGAGCAAAGGTAGGCCTATGTATTCAGTTATTACGTCGATTCCCCACCCCCGGAATCCTGACTGGACATTACAGTATAGAGACGTGGGAGATATTTATCACGAACTGGCAGACAAAGACATATTAAATGACGACAATCCATGATTTCGATTATTAGATTTTATGCCAACGAAGTCTCGATTTGCACTGGTTTCGTCCAGTGCGTTAATGGCTTCGTCTGAATCAGCCACCAGTCGGCTGATTCCGTATCATTTAATTAGTCAATCTTATATCTGTGCCGTGCCACAGACAGATACCACTAAATTTGTATTCACTAGAAGGCAAAAGTAAAATAATATTTGTTTAACGATACCTAAGCACATTTTAAACTACGGCTAGTTCATGTCTAATAATATATGACTATTTTGAGAGAGAGAGAGAGAGAGAGAGAGAGAGAGAGAGAGAGAGAGAGAGAGAGAGAGAGAGAGAGACAGACAAAGTGGAAGCCTGCAACATTCACATAGGCTACGACTATTTATAAAGAAGCGAGGGGTACTTTATGTTCACAACCCATAGATATGGCAATTATGGTTCTTTAGTTTTTCATCAGGACACCGATACTGACACTGAATATTAATAAACACAATTCTTGAGAAATATATATGCATGTAATATCGAAGTTGTTATCATTCCATTCTACGTTTACAGTGTAAGTATTTAATTTGACAGATGCATTGAATTCGGGAACATTACTGTCTTGTGTTAAACAAACAAAAATATAATAAAAATTAAATTAAATTAAATTAAAAAATCACCAAGAGAAATATTTAAAAGAAACAACAAGAGATGTTAGGTGTGTGTTTTTAAAATTAATTTATTTTATGAATCTCCAACCGGTCCATCCGTCTCCGTCATTCTGTTTGTCTGTCTGTCTGTCTGTCCGCCCCACATATTGCTTTACGGGCCTTTTTTTCATAATGCCTCAAGATATTGAGCTGAACGTTTGCATATTATGGTTTGAATCTGAACAGTTACAGATCAAGTTTGACTTTGATGGTGATTTACTAATTGTTCAATGCGGTATGGCCCTTGGACTCAGGAGATAAGAAACTGTGTTGGGCCTGCGGTAGGGGACATGTATTGTTTTAGCAGGACTCTGAGAACACCTGTTATGTTTATGTGTGTGTTGGGCCAGCGGTAGGGGACATGTATTGTTTTAGCAGGACTCTGAGAACACCTGTTATGTTTATGTGTGTGTTGGGCCTGCGGTAGGGGACATGTATTGTTTTAGCAGGACTCTGAGAACACCTGTTATGTTTATGTGTGTGTTGGGCCTGCGGTAGAGGACATGTATTGTTTTAGCAGGACTCTGAGAACACCTGTTATGTTTATGTGTGTGTTGGGCCTGCGGTAGGGGACATGTATTGTTTTAGGACTCTGAGAACGCCTGTTATGTTTATGTGTGTGTCCAGTTACCTGTTTCTCAAACTTCACTTCATAAAGATTGTGGGAAGGTGGCATTAGGAACCGAATAATTATAATATATTTTCAAAACACTGAAATTTGTTATCATAGTCCTAATGTTATCAGCATTTGGTGTTGATATGATATGAAGGAGCCATTCCTGTTGTTTTTACTTTGATGTGTTATTTGTCAGTTCACTGCGTCTTATTGCGACTACATGGAGTCTTCTTTTAATGGTTCATATTGTTACCTAAATTGAGTCTGGCACATAGTCGCTAATGGGATCCAGAGCCGCGTCCACGACAGACAGGGCTGTCAACAAACATTACGACAGTGTCCTTAACAAAGTAGAATATCGCATCATCGGATACACGGAAATCTCATCATGTAGCTCTCAGAACTGGTTTCAAGATTTCTGTCATAACACCACACTTTTAGTCTTCATGTGCAGGTTATCGAGACAACTAATCACAAAGGTATAGTAGACATGTTTGTTGCGTCCCACCAAAATGAATAGTTCCAATTATTACAGTATGTGGATTACATAGAGTGGACGAGACAGTTTTAATTGGTAGTAACAGGTGACTATATTTCACTTCGCAAACACTATTAGTATAATAATTATATCAAACAACATTGAATTTACAGTGGACGTTGAAACAGTAAGTGGTAATATATACATATACATGTAATTAACTATAACACCATGGCGAGGACAACAATTGTATCACGTTATTTATTGTTTGTCGATCGTTTCAGATGACAGGTACATGCTATGGTTGCATCTGAGGAGTCAAAATGTACTAAAACCAACCATTGGATCCGACTTTACTGTATGTATTCCGTAATAGCGGGGTGGTCTTAATACCGAAGTATTTTTTACTATAAAATAACAAGGAAATACCCCGGTCTTTAAAACATTGGTCTTTATAGTGGAGTGGTCGTTAAGATGGGTTTCCCTATACACAGATTACACGAAAGATATTCATTTTAGACATGGATTCTCTGTGTTGGTCGATATGCCGTTTATATCAATTTTATTATGAATGCGGGTCAGGTGTCGAAATAACCATAGTGTTAGATAACAACACTATACATTGCTCTCCCCTCCTTTATTAGAACATTTCTCGCTCCAGCCGGTGCACCACTACTGGTATATCAAAGGGCGTGGTATGTGCTATCCTGTCTGTGGGATGGTGCATATAAAAGATCCCTTGCTGCTAATCGAAAAGAGTAGCCCATGAAGTGGCGACATCGGGTTTTCTCCCTCAATATCTGTGTGGTCGTTATCCATATGTCCGACGCCATATAACCGTAAATAAAATGTGCTGAGTGCGTCGTTAAATAAGACATTTCCTTCCTTTATTAGAACATGTTAACAGTATTACTAATGACAATATAATTTGTGTACGGTCACCAACATGACACTACGAATGGAAAACAATAATTGTTCTGTTGGATACAGTCTGTAATAAAACTGACGTAAGCAATGCATACTGACGTTCACATGAATCTCCAAAAGGCTTGAAATTGTATTATAAAACAACAACAAATGGTACGGTGGTATATGAAAGTATCACGAAGTTCAACATCTAAACGTCGCAATGCACTTCGTGATATATGCAAAGCGTTTGTAAGTTGGTTTCTAAATTGGTTATTTGAGTTGTTCCAGCCAGTGCACCACGACTGGTATATCAAAGACCATGGTATGTGCTGTCCTGTTTGTGGAATGCTACATATAAAAGATCCTGTGTAACGCGGTATATTGTGTGTACATGTAGGCTGTTTGTACTCGGTGTGTAACGCGGTATATTGTGTGTACATGTAGGCTGTTGTACTCGGTGTGTAACGCGATATATTGTGTGTATATGTAGGCTGTTTGTACTCGGTGTGTAATGCGGTATATTGTGTGTACATGTAGGCTGTTTGTACTCGCTGGTCTCATAGTGGAAATGTGTAACGCGGTATATTGTGTGTACATGTAGGCTGTTTGTACTCGCTGGTCTCATAGTGGAAATGTGTAACGCGGTATATTGTGTGTACATGTAGGCTGTTTGTACTCGCTGGTCTCATAGTGGAAATCTCTAAACGCAGTAGTGTTAGTCCTACAACACGGAACTCTTCTCTCCTTTTTTGTGGTAACATTTATCAATATCATTGCATATTATTTGTATTATTAGATAATGTGTATCCTGTAACATTAATGTAAGGTAGTGATACCAGGGCCCCAACCCTGGCATTACCGTATTTCGTTTCTGGGGACAATAAACCTGTCATTACCACGTTTGGGCGAGACGTTGCACAGTGGTAAAAACTCACCTGATAGGCGGTCGGTCTAGGATCGATCCCCGTCGGTGGGCCCATTGAGCTATTTCTCATACCAACCAGTGCACCACGACTGGTATATCAAAGTATTTAGTATATGCATGACATCCAAAAGCCGATGATTAATAAATCAATGTGCTCTAGCGGTGTCGTTATACAAAACAAACTTTAACTGTTGTTCTTTTCGACTAGCAACAATATTTATCAAATTATTGTGTTACTAATATCATGATTGCAGTTTGCATATTGGAGACGAGTTCTGGTCTATTTTAAGGATATTTCTGTTTCAGCGTCACAGACGTTTGTTTCACGTCATTGGAACTTTATCCAAATGTGTTTAAGACTTGTATATTAACAACACTCAGAGTCTGCGGCTGTAACACAGATTACTCTTTCATAGTACAGTTCGAACTAAACCGACGATGTATGGTCTCACTAAACAGTTTTTGTCCTGGTCAGTACTCGTTCGTTGATCATTGACCACTACAGTTTGTATTGTTAAGAAGTGTTCTGCCTCACATATTCACGTCGCCTAAGTGGTGAAGAGTTAAACTGATTTGTGTGTTTAAACTAGAGTCTCAGTGTGGACTTGACCTATGTGAATGTGTTATATTCAATATCTGTATTGTTTGGAATATGAGAGTAAACCGCTATGTCTGATCGAGGTGAATAGGGTTGTTGTTTATCCAACACGACACACGTAACACTAAACGAGATCTAGTGTGATGAAAATAGAAACAAATCTCGTTAACTCCAGACTAAATATAGCTGACGATATTAAAAAAACATCGAGATGGGTTTGGTGTCATTGGACGTCATGGTGGGACCCTTTGTCAGTGTTGTATTTAACGATATTACACAATAACAAATTGTATGTGATATTAAAACGTAATTTAGACCGAAATAGCACGTTTGACGAACTATAGGCTGAAAACTGCATCAACAGTAGTTTTTGTTAAAAACGTATTATGGTATTAATGCCCACACGTATCCGTTTTTTGTCATTGATAATGGTATTTGAAGTGGAAGCACAATCCGTATAAACGGGTGCATGCCCCCCCCCCCCCACACACACACACACACTCTCTCTCTCTCTCTCTCTCTCTCTCTCTCTCTCTCTCTCTCTCTCTCTCTCTCACACACACACACACACACACACACAGATAGAGACGGAGACGGAGACAATCAGACAGACAGAGATACAGCGAGAGGGAGAGACACAGAGAAAGACAGATAGAGAGGAAGAGAGGGAGGGAGTGGCAGAGGCACACACACACACACACACACACACACACACACAGAGAGAGAGAGAGAGAGAGAGAGAGAGAGAGAGAGAGAGAGAGAGAGAGAGAGAGAGAGAGAGATTGAAGAACGTGTAAGACCACTACACTGACCTCTCTAACTAATACTAACCAGTAATACCTTGCACTGGACAGACAGGTTTGTCCCCACGTAATTGTGCTTGAACCTTAAGTTAAGCGAATTACGAAAATCATGCTAAAATGTTCAGTTACAAAATGTACTTGTAACTGTATTACTTACCTTATCCGCGGTCGTTTTAGGATCGAACCCCGTCGGCTGGCCCATTGGACTAGTTCTTGTTTTAGCCAATGCGCCACTATGCATATGTCAAAGGCCGTGGTATGTGCTATCTTGTCTGTGGGGTGATGCATATCAAAGTAGCGGGTTTCCTTTCTAAGACTATATGTAAAAATTACTAAATATCTGACATCAATAGTCGATGATTAATATATCAATGTGCTCTAGTGGTGTTGTAATGTACCAGTCCAGTCAGTTGTGGGTTTGAATCCCCGACCTGAAGACACAAAAACCTTCAAATTGCAATAATTAAATTGTATTTGCGTCTTTACACTTTACGGCAATCTGATTGGCATACACAGATGGCTTGCAGCTCATTTGAAATGCAATTGTATGCGGATGGTGTCCACCCTTGTTATCATTGTTTGCCTGTGTCTGTTTAAACGTCTATACCAGTGGCTGTTTACGTATTTGTTTTAACAGTCGCGAGTTACTAACTACAGCTCTGACATCGTATCGTCGTTATAACTACATAAGAAATTAATTGAACTGAATTCAATATTTAACAAAGGTAACCACATTCTAAAATTATCAACAAAAAACACTGTAAACAGCTGTGAAATGTCGCATTTAGGATTGACATATTCACACAAATCATGTACAAACCAAAATAAGATCTTTAAAAAATACAAATAAAAAATAGTATTATGGGAACAGTGTATACAAATATTGCAATGATTAATCGGCACAAATCGTAAACAGATATATTATCACATATGCTCACTTCTAGAAGATAAAAACTAACGCTTTTAATCCTGTACATATCCTATATATATTTATTATTTTGTTGTACATTGTATTATGATGATAAGTTGTAAAAACTTAAAACAATAAAGAACTTAATCTTGGTTAGGCCATGTAATGTATGAAGTTGTGATTTAAAAAATGGGAAAAAAAACGACCCACCCCCAACAACAACAAAACAGTGTTGCATCTAAATATTAACACGAAACGAAAAATATATTTGGAAACGCTATCACAGATGTTTATAGAGCTCAATTTAAAACAATTAAGTGACAGGGAATATTACACTGTATTCGCCACTCTCAGTACAGCCTGAGCAACTAAGGAGGGCAGAGACGGACGTTTTAAACCATGGTTATTTGGTGATTAACATTCAGTTGGTTCGACTCTTCATCGATATGAAATGAAATGGTTTATTTAACGACGCACTCAACACATTTTATTTACGGTTATATGGCGTCGGAACTCTTCATCGAGGTAGAGAAATGAAACATGCTGCTACTCTTTGGAAAGCAACACTGGATATTTTATGTGCCTAATGTTATGGTCTGACAAGAACGAGACAAATACAGATGACATCTGAGCATGACGGTACTAATATGGATGACATTCGTACTCTTACAATCTAATACTGGTGACTTTTGAACACAACGGATCCTATCGGGTGACTTTTGAACACAACGGATCCCACATTTACGACATTTGAACACAACAGAAGCAGTTTTGATGATGTTGCCGGAAACATGTTAAGAGGACATTATAGTAGCTTTGGTCTGAACGATGCTATCTCTTACACACAATAATGCGCCATCCATTTAGATGTTTACTTTTCAATCGAGATTGTGTGCATGAGGAGAATATCACGCTCAGAGCTTTGCGTTTGATGACATATTTCCATTTGGATAAGGTTACTGGGCAATAAAGTTTCTTATCTGTTTTCCATGGTCGTTAGGGTAATCTAGCAAAATGTATTTGGGTTTAAGTAGGCTTGTAGGTAAGTAGCTAAGTGGCACTGTTCAAATTGTTTATTTGTTACTTTTTATTTTTTAATAATGAATATGTGCGTGCGTGTCCGTGTGCGAGCGTGTGTGTGGTTTATGTAGGCCTACGAATGGGAAATAGTCTTGTTGTTCGCGTCGCGTACGCTATTTATCATATTAATTAAAATCTCTTCTTGATTTTCAAAACGACCCCCTTGAAATTTAATTTACGTGTTCGACCTCAACTACAGGTTATCAAGCTCACATTTAAAACGTCTTCTAAACTCAGATTAAACTTGGTTAATAAGGCATTGCTGATGTTTACCCGTCTTTCCAACATTATTTGGCACATGGGCGGGACGTAGCCCAGTGGTAAAGCGCTAACTCGACGGTTGCCTTCTAATTTCCACAACTTCCAACTTAGACGGGTGCGCTGAGATTAACAAATAATAGGTTATACGACAAAAATAGAGCTGTAAGAGCGATCAGATTAGCAGCTGGACAGTCGTAGAAGTGAGAACAGAAATTTGGACAACTTTGTGCTGGTAGTTGGTAGTCTGAGACTAGCAGAAGAAAAACAGCCTTTGTAAATTTGATCGCATATGTTCAGTATCTTCGTTCAGGGATATCCATAAAATGAATACCCACTTTAAAAGGAGTTGTGATTTTATTATACATTATAGAAAATATATGATTTACTCTAGTGGAAAATGAGTCTATAGTGTTTGTGACTATTTTGCACTAGTCATGACCTATCTGGTTTAAGCCCGAGACACGTCAGCACACCACTCTGGAGCAGTTGTCATGCCAGCTGGTTTAAGCCCGAGACACGTCAACACACCACTCTGGAGCAGTTGTCATGTCAGCTGGTTTAAGCCCGAGACACGTCAACACACCACTCTGGAGCAGTTGTCATGCCAGCTGGTTAAAAGCTGATAAAGTGGATTACATTGCTGTCATAGTACTGACGTGACATATAATTTGAACTCAAGTGGATTTGCCTCGCCCAGACACTATAGCCACTCTCCGATGCTTAATTATTTATTATATATATATATATATAATTTCCACGTTTTATTGTTTCATTTGTTGTTCTCCTTCTCCTCGGTCTCTCCTAAAGTGTTCTGTTGATGCGCGGTCGGTTTGGGATCAATCCCCATCTGACATTCAATAGCCGATCATTAATAAATCAATGTGCTCTAGTGATGTCTTTAAACAAAACAAACGTTATCTCTCTCTCTCTCTCTCTCTCTCTCTCTCTCTCTCTCTCTCTCTCTCTCTCTCTCTCTCTCTCTCTCTCTCTCTCTGTCTGTCATTTCAACTTATTTTCGTGCTTATATCCAAATATGGTTCAAACACCCTGACATGGGCAAACACCTCAGCTATCTGGGCTGTCTGTCCAGAACAGTAGGTTAGTTGTTAATGTTAGTGGTTAGTGAGAGAGAAGAGGGTGTAATGGCCGTACACCTACCCATTGAATCGTTAAAACTCGCTCCTGTGTGTGAGCCGGTACCGGGCTGCGAACTATGTACCTACCAGCCTTATGTCCAACGGCTTAACCACGACACCGCTGTGACCGGCATCTGAATGTCAATTTGGCGGTTCCAGAAATGAATGAATGAATGTTTAACGATACCCCAGCACGAAAAATACATCGGCTATTGGGTGTCAAACTATGGTAATGCAAACAAATAAAGTGATGATCAACATCAATATAAAATTTCAAGATTTAAATAAAAAAAACAGTGTGAAGAACTGTGCAAAAATACAAATATCACAAACAGATACTGACTTTTATTCAAAATTTTAATTTGTGCTGTATTGGCCATTCTCAAAGAGAATGTTACACCCCTGCACCACAGTGAGGTTACAGCACGCGCAGGGGGGCGGTTCCAGGACGTAAGACTAAGAGACATGAGTTGGTGGGAGGTCGACATGTCTTCTCCGACTACGTGCTGCAGTACTAGTTAGAGTGATCTTCGTGTCCTGTTTCTGAGCCATACGTCGCCAGTTTCCTCCATATAACAATCTTGGTAAAAATCCGTGCTGTTCGAAACATCACGTAACTCGTCTATCGAGATTGATTATTCGCTGCTTAACTACGTGACGTTATGTCAGACTGCATGTTTCGGTTGACCTTATTCCCGACATGGCTAGCAGGACAACAGTCGGGGTAAGGTGTGGTACGGAGATGAATAATTACACAAAATGATATTTGCCCCAAGTCTGCGATAAGGCAAAGGCGAAGTGCGTAAATTGGTCGCATTACATCCAGTTCCTGTACGTAGACATGCTGGTGCATTGTAATCGTTCATAATTAAAGTACAGATAACTCTGCGACCTGCGGCCGTGTCTGAAACTCGACTCTCAAGTTAATGGGAAATGAAAGGAATGTATGTTTCTCGATATTTCAGGGCATTAACTCTGCGGATGGCTGGTGTCTGTTATAGATCGTGCTTATCATTTCCACTCCTTGTTTGGGCAGTGATTTTGGAAAGTCCTTTGCCGCCACATGGGCTACTCCTACTAAAGAGCCCGAAAGCAAATTTTCGTATCTCCTAATTTCAGTGGCCATAGCTCTGTCAAAATAGGTAAATTCCAGCGAAAGTCAAACTCATAACAGTTTATAATAAAGCTACATACAATATTTCAGCTCAATATCTCAAGGCATTGTGAAAATAATATGTAGGGCAGAGGGACAGACAGGACGGAGATGGTCCTCGTCGGTTGGACGGAGATGAAACCTATGGTCCCCGTTGGTTGGACGGAGATGAAACCTATGGTCCCCGTCGGTTGGACGGAGATGAAACCTATGGTCCCCGTCGGTTGGACGGAGATAAAACCTATGGTCCCCGTCGGTTGGACCGGTAGGGGACTAATAACTACATATATTATATTGGTGTGTAGTGTTTTTATTGTACATGTTTTTCTCATGTGTATTGACTGTTTTCAATTAAAATAAAAACTAATTGTTTTTAAAAAGATAAATAAAATGTTCCGCTTTATGGACTTAAAAATCTGTGTCTTGCTGTCGTTTTATTGTTACGCAAACACACATTCATCTGTTCATCCATTCGCCCTCTTTTCTTACATCTGTCCATCCAACTATCCGTGTGTGTATCCTTCTGTTCGTCCACAATCCCGCCCGCCTGTCTGTATGTTCATTCATCCTCCCAGCAGGGGCGGGAGATAGCCAAGTGGTAAAGCGCTCGCTTGTTGCGCGATTGGTGTGTGATCGATCCCCGTCGGTGGACCCAATGGGTTATTTCTCGTCCAGCCAGTGCTCCACGACTGGTATATCAAAAGCCGTGGTATGTGCTATCCTGTATGTGGGATGGTGCATATAAAAGATCTATTGGTACTAATGAAAACATGTAGCGGGTTTCCTCTCTAAGATTGTATGTGAAAATTACCAAATGTTTGACATCCAATAGCTGATGATTAATACATCAATTTGCTCGAGTGGTGTCGTTAAACAAAACAAACTTTAACTTTCATCCTTCCAGAGTTAAACCAAGGACAGATTCTCAGAGCCTTCCCGTGTGTGGAATCTATTTGCAGTAGTCCTTGATGCAATCTAATTAAAATTAGCTCCACTATTACATGTGGATCTAAAGACAGCCAGTTGGAGCTCATGTCCACCAATCAAAACCTTACTTGCAGAATCCTGCCAGTGATTTAAAAATAATTTGAAAACATTCCGAATTATCCTGAGGGTATACGACATGTTTCGTGTGAATTACGAATGCCTTAAAACATGTTTTATTTTATAAATAAATAAATAATTTTTAATGTAAAATTGAAGACTGATAACCCACCCCGTACGTATTGGTATGGTTCGCTGTACTGCGGCCACTAAAATAGACTCGCCCGATATTTTTAGAATTTGTATGCTCTCAAATAACGTTATAAAAGGCGAAGTGTGATTGGTCAATATTTAAATTATTATTTACAGACGAAATGTTACCTGGACATTGGGGACTACGCAGTGTTGTTAGTTTTAAATCACTGGCAGGATTCTGCAAGTAAGGTTTTGATTGGTGGACATGAGCTCCAACTGGCTGTCTTTAGATCCACATGTAATAGTGGAGCTAATTTTAATTAGATTGTCCTTGATGCCACATCAGTCCGTTACATCTGCCGTTACCAGGGACTGAGCAGTCTCTATTGACGACATATGTATAGCACTAATTGTTCGTTGGTTTGAGACGGCTGAAATTTGGGCTAACGAAGTGCGTAGGCATGTAGTGTTAATTGATGACACTATCGTTATGACGATTGAAAGTCATAATACTCATAAGCATACAAGACAGGTGGTCAGGGAGGTCAACTCCCCCCCCCCCCCCCCCCCTCCTCCTCCTCATCACCATCACCACCACCATCAACAACAATGCTAGATTAAATCTTGACATGCTGACAAAAACAGTGGAGACTTGCGGGTAAAATGAGCTGGCCTGAAAAATTCTCACCATTTATTTCCACCACTATACTCACAATTATATTAAAATGTTGTAATGCATGTAAAGCAATGCGTAGTGATTAGTTTGGAACTTTCTATAACGTTGTTATCCACATTCGGGCATTTCCGTTTGCTTCCGATAAAAATCAGCCTGCCCTTCCACAAAAATGGTCCGACGCCATATAACTGTAATTAAAATGTGTTGAGTGCGTCGTTAAATACACCATTTCCATTTCCACAAAAATGGGAACATGTAGCCTATGATAATACTATTAAACTAATTTAATCGTTAAACCCTATTAATGATTAACTATCGATTAAAGACGATAAGAATATTTATATTAAATAACCACGTTTTGCTTTTCAATAGTCAGTAAAATGTAAACCAGTTGATACCCTTCACTGACTGTTTAAAATTCAATAGTCAGTAAAATGTAAACCAGTTGATACCCTTCACTGACTGTTTAAAATTCAATAGTCAGTAAAATGTAAACCAGTTGATACCCTTCACTGACTGTTTAAAATTCAATAGTCAGTAAAATATAAACCAGTTGATACCCTTCACTGACTGTTTAAAATTCGCACTTCTCTTAAGTACTAGTAATTCACAAAACAGAAATAATATCGTTACATTATCCACTCTATAGCATTAAGGGCGAGACATAGCCCAGTGGTAAAGTACTAGTAATTCACAAAACAGAAATAATATCGTTACATTATCCACTCTATAACATTACGGGCGAGACATAGCCCAGTGGTAAAGTACTAGTAATTCACAAGACAGAAATAATATCATTACATTATCCATTCTATAACATTACGGGCGAGACATAGCCCAGTGGTAATGTACTAGTAATTCACAAGACAGAAATAATATAATTACATTATCCACTCTATAGCATTACGGGCGAGACATAGCCCAGTGGTAAAGTACTAGTAATTCACAAAACAGAAATAATATCATTACATTATCCACTCTATAGCATTACGGGCGAGACATAGCCCAGTGGTAAAGTACTAGTAATTTACAAGACAGAAATAATATCGTTACATTATCCACTCTATAGCATTACGGGCGAGACATAGCCCAGTGGTAAAGTACTAGTAATTCACAAGACAGAAATAATATCGTTACATTATCCACTCTATAGCATTACGGGCGAGACATAGCCCAGTGATAAAGTACTAGTAATTCACAAGACAGAAATAATATCATTACATTATCCACTCTATAACATTACGGGCGAGACATAGCCCAGTGGTAAAGTACTAGTAATTCACAAGACAGAAATAATATCGTTACATTATCCACTCTATAACATTACGGGCGAGACATAGCCCAGTGATAAAGTACTAGTAATTCACAAGACAGAAATAATATCATTACATTATCCACTCTATAACATTACGGGCGAGACATAGCCCAGTGGTAAAGTGCTAGTAATTCACAAGACAGAAATAATATCATTACATTATCCACTCTATATCATTACGGGCGAGACATAGCCCAGTGGTAAAGTGCTAGTAATTCACAAGACAGAAATAATATCATTACATTATCCACTCTATAACATTACCTTGATGAGGATGTGATATACATATATAAAGATTAAAAGAGTTAGTTCCCTTCAATAACTAATTGACATCGGCGGCATCAGAGAGTTTACTATAGGAAGCGTTCGCGAAACTTTTGAATGGTACCCATCGTCTCCTGTCCTATCACATTCATTTAACGTTAACAGCAAAAACCAGTCTTGCAAGCAATCGTGTGCGCTAGCTCTCCTAGAGGTTTTAATAGACCAAATCAATTCCTATTGCCGATAAGCAGCGTTTCAACACACCCAGGAAGTACAGCAATAGCAAGTGTGGCACCTCACATCTAATCTACCTGCAAGCAAATGGGGGATCACGTATCATTTGAGAGATTTAATTAATGTTTTTAATAGCAACTGTCATTTTTGCTGAAAATTGCAGTTCCATTTTTGGGGGTACCCCGCATTAGTTTCAACCTCTGGTATATACTGCATAACAACTGTATAACAAATAAAAGTGTATTTATTTATTGTCAGTGGATAATAGTATTTGCACAAATAATCAATGTCACATATTACTACCAATCACACCCACAGCTGCTTTTACTCCGTAAATATTTGACGGTGAACGATGAACTTTGACACGGAACTCTCTTCTTTGGTACTATGCAACCTATACAGATCTTACTGGTCGCTGCGACTTTAGATTGGTATCAGTAGATGTGACGGGACATGCTCTTAATTTGTTTTCGCCTGTGGCGATATTATTTGTTTTAGAGGGCCGTGTGCAGTTCCAATATGCACTTAAGCCCAGGTGGGCAACTTGTTACGTGATACCTTTGCGCGACGGTCGTCGAGCTTTTCTAATACACACCCAGCGTAGGTGTGGAGGCCATGTGGCCAGTAGTTACGTAATAACTCCGGTAGTGCTGTTTATGACCAGGGGATTGCTCGCGGAATGGCGACAGCCAGTCTGGGCGATCTAAGAAAAATATGCCGGCGTGGTGGCTGTGGAAAATTCACTTGA